>NW_027423582.1:0-48355 GCF_048934315.1 Petromyzon marinus
GGACCTGCCCTGGATTGCCCAGGACCCGCCCGGGACCGCACTGGACCGCCGGGACCGCCCTGGAACGCCCGGGACCGCCCGAGGACCGCCCGGGACCACCCAGGACCGCACGGGACCGCCCTGGACCGCCCGGGACCACCCGGGACCGCCCGGGACCGCCCGGGACCGCCCGGGACCGCCCGGGACCGACCGGGAGCGCCCGGGACCGCCCGGGACCGCCCCGGACCGCCCGGGGACCACCCGGGACCGCCCCGGACTGCCCGGGACCGCCCTGGACCGCCCGGGACCGGCCCGGACTGCCCGGGACCGCCCCGGACCGCCCGGGACCGCACCGGACCGCTAGGGACCGCCCGGGACCGCCCGGGACCGCCCCGGACCGCCCGGGACCGCCCGGGACCGCCCGGGACCGCCCCAGACCGCCCAGGACCGCCCCGGACCGCCTGTGACCTCCCGGGACCGCCCGGGACCGCTCGGGACCGCCCGGGAACACCCGGGACCGCCCGGGACTGCCCGGGACCGCCCGGGACCGCCCCCGGACCGCCCCAGACTGCCCTGGATTGCCCCGGACCGCCCAGGACCGTCCCGGACCGCCCGGGACCGCCCCGGACCGCCCGGGACCGCCCCGGACCGCCCGGGACCGCCCGGGACCGACCCGGACCGCCCCGGACCGCCCTGGATAGCCCCGAACCGCCCGGGACCGCCCGGGACCGCCCGGGACCGCCCGGGACCGCCCGGGACTGCCCGGGACCACCCCGGACCGCCCGGGACCGCCCGGGACCGCCCGGGACCGCCCGGGACCGCCTGAGACCGCCCCGGACCGCCCAGGACCGCCCCGGACCGCCCAGGACCGCCCAGGACCGCCCAGGACCGCCCGGGACCACCCCGGACCGCCCGGGACCGCCCTAGAACGCCCGGGACGGCCCGGGACTGCCTGGGACCGCCCGGTACCGCCCGGGACCGCCTGGGACCGCCCGGGACCGCCCGGGACCGCTCTGGACCGCCCGGGACCGCCCGGGACTGCCCGGGACCGCCCGGGACCGCCCCGGACCGCCCCGGACCACCCCGGATTGCCCCGGACCACACCCGGACCGCCTAGGACCACACCCGGACAGACCGGGACCGCGCCGATCGCCCGGGACCGACCAGGACCGCCCGGGACTGCCCGGGACTGCCCCGGACCGCCCGGGACCGCCCCGGACCGCCCGGGACCGCCCGGGACCGCCCGGGACCGCCCGGGACCGCCCGGGACCGCCCCGGACCGCCCTGACCGCCCCGGACCGCCCGGGACCGCCCCGGACCGCCCGGGACCGCCCGGGACCGCCCGGGACCGCCCGGGACCGCCCGGGACCGCCCGGGACCGCCCGGGACCGCCCGGGACCGCCCCGGACCGCCCGGGACCGCCCGGGACCGCCTGGGACCGCCCGGGACCGCGCTGGACCGCCGGGACCGCCCGGAACCGCCCGAGACCGCCCGGGACACCCCGGGACCGCCAGGGACTGCCCGGGACCGCCCGGGACCGCCCCGAACTGCCCGGGACCGCACCCGGACCGCCCAGGACCACACCCGGACAGCCCGGGACCGCCCCGACCGCCCGTGACCGCCCGGGACCGCCCAGGACCGCCCCGGACCGCCCGGGACCGCCTAGAACGCCCGGGACAGCCCAGGACCGCCCGAGACCGCCCCGGACCGCCCGGGACCGCCCAGGACCGCCCCGGACCGCCCGGGACCGCCCTAGAACGCCCGGGACCGCCCGGGACCGCCTGAGACCGCCCCGGACCGCCCGGGACCGCCTCGGACCGCCCGGGACCGCCCAGGACCGCCCGGGACCGCACTGGACCGCCCGGGACCGCCCTGGAACGCCGGGGACCGCCCGAGACCGCCCGGGACCACCCAGGACCGCACGGACCGCCCTGGACCGCCCGGGACCACCCGGGACCGCCCGGGACCGCCCGGGACCGCCCGGGACCGCCCGGGACCGCCCGGGAGCGCCCGAGACCGCCCGGGACCGCCCCGGACCGCCCGGGACCACCCGGGACTGCCCCGGACTGCCCGGGACCGCCCGGGACCGCCCGGGACCGCCCGGGACCGCCCGGGACCGCCCCGGACCGCCCGGGACCGCCCCGGACCGCCCGGGACCGCCCGGGACCGACCCGGACCGCCCCGGACCGCCCTGGATAGCCCCGAACCGCCCGGGACCGCCCGGGACCGCCCGGACCGCCCGGGACCGCCCGGGACTGCCCGGGACCACCCCGGACCGCCCGGGACCGCCCGGGACCGCCCGGGACCGCCCGGGACCGCCTGAGACCGCCCCGGACCGCCCAGGACCGCCCCGGACCGCCCAGGACCGCCCAGGACCGCCCAGGACCGCCCGGGACCACCCCAGACCGCCCGGGACCGCCCTAGAACGCCCGGGACGGCCCGGGACTGCCTGGGACCGCCCGGTACCGCCCGGGACCGCCTGGGACCGCCCGGGACCGCCCGGGACCGCTCTGGACCGCCCGGGACCGCCCGGGACTGCCCGGGACCGCCCGGGACCGCCCCGGACCGCCCCGGACCACCCCGGATTGCCCCGGACCACACCCGGACCGCCTAGGACCACACCCGGACAGACCGGGACCGCGCCGATCGCCCGGGACCGACCAGGACCGCCCGGGACTGCCCGGGACTGCCCCGGACCGCCCGGGACCGCCCCGGACCGCCCGGGACCGCCCGGGACCGCCCGGGACCGCCCGGGACCGCCCGGGACCGCCCCGGACCGCCCTGGACCGCCCCGGACCGCCCGGGACCGCCCCGGACCGCCCGGGACCGCCCGGGACCGCCCGGGACCGCCCGGGACCGCCCGGGACCGCCCGGGACCGCCCGGGACCGCCCGGGACCGCCCCGGACCGCCCGGGACCGCCCGGGACCGCCTGGGACCGCCCGGGACCGCGCTGGACCGCCGGGACCGCCCGGAACCGCCCGAGACCGCCCGGGACACCCCGGGACCGCCAGGGACTGCCCGGGACCGCCCGGACCGCCCCGAACCGCCCGGGACCGCACCCGGACCGCCCAGGACCACACCCGGACAGCCCGGGACCGCCCCGACCGCCCGTGACCGCCCGGGACCGCCCAGGACCGCCCCGGACCGCCCGGGACCGCCCTAGAACGCCCGGGACAGCCCAGGACCGCCCGAGACCGCCCCGGACCGCCCGGGACCGCCCAGGACCGCCCCGGACCGCCCGGGACCGCCCTAGAACGCCCGGGACCGCCCGGGACCGCCTGAGACCGCCCCGGACCGCCCGGGACCGCCTCGGACCGCCCGGGACCGCCCAGGACCGCCCGGGACCGCACTGGACCGCCCGGGACCGCCCTGGAACGCCGGGGACCGCCCGAGACCGCCCGGGACCACCCAGGACCGCACGGGACCGCCCTGGACCGCCCGGGACCACCCGGGACCGCCCGGGACCGCCCGGGACCGCCCGGGACCGCCCGGGACCGCCCGGGAGCGCCCGAGACCGCCCGGGACCGCCCCGGACCGCCCGGGACCACCCGGGACTGCCCCGGACTGCCCGGGACCGCCCGGGACCGCCCGGGACCGCCCGGGACCGCCCGGGACCGCCCGGGACCGCCCCGGACCGCCCAGGACTGCCCGGGAACGCCCGGGACCACCCTGGACCGCCCGGGACCGCCCGAACCGCCCGAGACCGCCCGGGACCGCCCGGGACCGCACCGGACCGCCCGGGACCGCCCGGGACCGCCCGGGACCGCACAGGACAGCCCGGGACCGCCCCGGATCGCCCGGGACCGCCCCGGACTGCCCGGGACCGCCCCGGACTGCCCGGCACCACCCCGGACCACCCGGGACCGCCCCGGACCGCCTGGGACCGGCCCGGACCGCCCGGGACCGCCCGGACCGCCCGGGACCGCACCAGACCGCTAGGGACCGCCTGGGACCGCCCGGGACCGCCCCGGACCGCCCGGGACCGCCCGGGACCGCCCGGGACCGCCCCAGACCGCCCAGGACCGCCCCGGACCGCCCGGGACCGCCCGGGACCGCCTGGGACCGCCCGGGACCGCCCCGGACCGCCCGGGACCGCCCGGGACCGCCCGGGACCGCCCCAGACCGCCCAGGACCGCCCGGACCGCCCGAGACCGCCCGGGACACCCCGGGACCGCCCGGGACTGCCCGGGACCGCCCGGGACCGCCCCGGACCGCCCGGGACCGCACCCGGACCGCCCAGGACCACACCCGGACAGCCCGGGACTGCCCCGACCGCCCGTGACCGCCCGGGACCGCCCAGGACCGCCCCGGACCGCCCGGGAACCGCCCTAGAACGCCCGGGACCGCCCGGGACCGCCCGAGACCGCCCCGGACCGCCCGGGACCGCCCAGGACCGCCCCGGACCGCCCGGGACCGCCCTAAAACGCCCGGACCGCCCGGGACCGCCTGAGACCGCCCCGGACCGCCCGGGACCGCCTCGGACCGCCCGGGACCGCCCAGGACCGCCCGGGACCGCACTGGACCGCCCGGGACCGCCCTGGACCGCCCGGGACCACCCGGGACCACCCAGGACCGCACGGGACCGCCCTGGACCGCCCGGGACCACCCGGGACCGCCCGGGACCGCCCGGGACCGCCCGGGACCGCCCGGGACCGCCCCGGACCGCCCAGGACTGCCCGGGAACGCCCGGGACCACCCTGGACCGCCCGGGACCGCCCCGAACCGCCCGAGACCGCCCGGGACCGCCCGGGACCGCACCGGACCGCCCGGGACCGCCCGGGACCGCCCGGGACCGCACAGGACAGCCCGGGACCGCCCCGGATCGCCCGGGACCGCCCCGGACTGCCCGGGACCGCCCCGGACTGCCCGGCACCACCCCGGACCACCCGGGACCGCCCCGGACCGCCTGGGACCGGCCCGGACCGCCCGGGACCGCCCCGGACCGCCCGGGACCGCACCAGACCGCTAGGGACCGCCTGGGACCGCCCGGGACCGCCCCGGACCGCCCGGGACCGCCCGGGACCGCCCGGGACCGCCCCAGACCGCCCAGGACCGCCCCGGACCGCCCGGGACCGCCCGGGACCGCCTGGGACCGCCCGGGACCGCCCCGGACCGCCCGGGACCGCCCGGGACCGCCCGGGACCGCCCCAGACCGCCCAGGACCGCCCCGGACCGCCCGAGACCGCCCGGGACACCCCGGGACCGCCCGGGACTGCCCGGGACCGCCCGGGACCGCCCCGGACCGCCCGGGACCGCACCCGGACCGCCCAGGACCACACCCGGACAGCCCGGGACTGCCCCGACCGCCCGTGACCGCCCGGGACCGCCCAGGACCGCCCCGGACCGCCCGGGACCGCCCTAGAACGCCCGGGACCGCCCGGGACCGCCCGAGACCGCCCCGGACCGCCCGGGACCGCCCAGGACCGCCCCGGACCGCCCGGGACCGCCCTAAAACGCCCGGGACCGCCCGGGACCGCCTGAGACCGCCCCGGACCGCCCGGGACCGCCTCGGACCGCCCGGGACCGCCCAGGACCGCCCGGGACCGCACTGGACCGCCCGGGACCGCCCTGGACCGCCGGGACCACCCGGGACCACCCAGGACCGCACGGGACCGCCCTGGACCGCCCGGGACCACCCGGGACCGCCTGGGACCGCCCGGGACTGCCCGGGACCGCCCGCGACCGCCCGGGAGCACCCGAGACCACCCGGGACCGCCCCGGACCGCCCGGGACCACCCGGGACTGCCCCGGACTGCCCGGGACCGCCCGGGACCGCCCGGGACCGCCCGGGACCGCCCGGGACCGCCCGGGACCGCCCCGGACCGCCCGGGACTGCCCGGGAACGCCCGGGACCGCCCTGGACCGCCCGGGACCGCCCGAACCGCCCGAGACCGCCCGGGACCGCCCGGGAGCGCACCGGACCGCCCGGGACCGCCCGGGACCGCCCGGGACCGCACAGGACCGCCCGGGACCGCCCCGGATCGCCCGGGACCGCCCCGGACTGCCCGGGACCGCCCCGGACTGCCCGGGACCGCCCCGGACCACCCGGGACCGCCCCGGACCGCCTGGACCGGCCCGGACCGCCCGGGACCGCCCCGGACCGCCCGGGACCGCACCGGACCGCTAGGGACCGCCTGGGACCGCCCGGGACCGCCCCGGACCGCCCGGGACCGCCCGGGACCGCCCGGGACCGCCCCAGACCGCCCAGGACCGCCCCGGACCGCCCGGGACCGCCCGGGACCGCCCGGGACCGCTCGGGACCGCCCGGAACCGCCCGGGACCGCCCGGGACTGCCCGGGACCGCCCGGGACCGCCCCGGACCGCCCCGGACTGCCCTGGATTGCCCCGGACCGCCCGGGACCGTCCCGGACCGCCCGGGACCGCCCCGGACCGCCCGGGACCGCCCCGGACCGCCCGGGACCGCCCGGGACCGACCCAAACCGCCCCGGACCGCCCTGGATAGCCCCGAACCGCCCGGGACCGCCCGGGACCGCCCGGGACCGCCCGGGACCGCCCGGGACTGCCCGGGACCACCCCGGACCGCCCGGGACCGCCCGGGACCGCCCGGGACCGCCCGGGACCGCCTGAGACCGCCCCGGACCGCCCAGGACCGCCCCGGACCGCCCAGGACCGCCCGGGACCGCCCAGGACCGCCCGGGACCACCCCGGACCGCCCGGGACCGCCCTAGAACGCCCGGGACGGCCTGGGACCGCCTGGGACCGCCCGGTACCGCCCGGGACCGCCTGGGACCGCCCGGGACCGCCCGGGACCGCTCTGGACCGCCCGGGACCGCCCGGGACTGCCCGGGACCGCCCGGGACCGCCCCGGACCGCCCCGGACCACCCCGGATTGCCCCGGACCACACCCGGACCGCCTAGGACCACACCCGGACAGACCGGGACCGCGCCGATCGCCCGGGACCGACCAGGACCGCCCGGGACCGCCCGGGACTGCCCCGGACCGCCCGGGACCGCCCCGGACCGCCCGGGACCGCCCGGGACCGCCCGGGACCGCCCGGGACCGCCCGGGACCGCCCCGGACCGCCCTGGACCGCCCCGGACCGCCCGGGACCGCCCCGGACCGCCCGGGACCGCCCGGGACCGCCCGGGACCGCCCGGGACCGCCCGGGACCGCCCGGGACCGCCCGGGACCGCCCGGGACCGCCTGAGACCGCCCCGGACCGCCCGGGACCGCCTCGGACCGCCCGGGACCGCCCAGGACCGCCCGGGACCGCACTGGACCGCCCGGGACCGCCCTGGAACGCCGGGGACCGCCCGAGACCGCCCGGGACCACCCAGGACCGCACGGGACCGCCCTGGACCGCCCGGGACCACCCGGGACCGCCCGGGACCGCCCGGGACCGCCCGGGACCGCCCGGGAGTGCCCGGGACCGCCCAGGACCGCCCCGGACCGCCCGGGACCACCCGGGACCGCCCCGGACTTCCCGGGACCGCCCGGGACTGCCCGGGACCGCCCGGGACCGCCCGGGACCGCCCGGGACCGCCCCGGACCGCCCGGGACTGCCCGGGAACGCCCGGGACCGCCCTGGACCGCCCGGGACCGCCCGAACCGCCCGAGACCGCCCGGGACCGCCCGGGACCGCACCGGACCGCCCGGGACCGCCCGGGACCGCCCGGGACCGCACAGGACCGCCCGGGACCGCCCCGGATCGCCCGGGACCGCCCCGGACTGCCCGGGACCGCCCCAGACTGCCCGGGACCGCCCCGGACCACCCGGGACCGCCCCGGACCGCCTGGGACCGGCCCGGACCGCCCGGGACCGCCCCGGACCGCCCGGGACCGCACCGGACCGCTAGGGACCGCCTGGGACCGCCCGGGACCGCCCCGGACCGCCCGGGACCGCCCGGGACCGCCCGGGACCGCCCCAGACAGCCCAGGACCGCCCCGGACCGCCCGGGACCGCCGGGACCGCCCGGGACCGCTCGGGACCGCCCGGAACCGCCCGGGACCGCCCGGGACTGCCCGGGACCGCCCGGGACCGCCCCGGACCGCCCCGGACTGCCCTGGATTGCCCAGGACCGCCCGGGACCGCACTGGACCGCCCGGGACCGCCCTGGAACGCCCGGGACCGCCCGAGACCGCCCGGGACCACCCAGGACCGCACGGGACCGCCCTGGACCGCCCGGGACCACCCGGGACCGCCCGGGACCGCCCGGGACCGCCCGGGACCGCCCGGGACCGACCGGGAGCGCCCGGGACCGCCCGGGACCGCCCCGGACCGCCCGGGACCACCCGGGACCGCCCCGGACTGCCCGGGACCGCCCTGGACCGCCCGGGACCGGCCCGGACTGCCCGGGACCGCCCCGGACCGCCCGGGACCGCACCGGACCGCTAGGGACCGCCCGGGACTGCCCGGGACCGCCCCGGACCGCCCGGGACCGCCCGGGACCGCCCGGGACCGCCCCAGACCGCCCAGGACCGCCCCGGACCGCCCGTGACCTCCCGGGACCGCCCGGGACCGCTCGGGACCGCCCGGGAACACCCGGGACCGCCCGGGACTGCCCGGGACCGCCCGGGACCGCCCCGGACCGCCCCGGACTGCCCTGGATTGCCCCGGACCGCCCGGGACCGTCCCGGACCGCCCGGGACCGCCCCGGACCGCCCGGGACCGCCCCGGACCGCCCGGGACCGCCCGGGACCGACCCGGACCGCCCCGGACCGCCCTGGATAGCCCCGAACCGCCAGGGACCGCCCGGGACCGCCCGGACCGCCCGGGACCGCCCGCGACTGCCCGGGACCACCCCGGACCGCCCGGGACCGCCCGGGACCGCCCGGGACCGCCCGGGACCGCCTGAGACCGCCCCGGACCGCCCCAGGACCGCCCCGGACCACCCAGGACCGCCCGGGACCGCCCAGGACCGCCCGGGACCGCCCTAGAACGCCCGGGACGGCCCGGGACCGCCTGGGACCGCCCGGTACCGCCCGGGACCGCCTGGGACCGCCCGGGACCGCCCGGGACCGCTCTGGACCGCCCGGGACCGCCCGGGACTGCCCGGGACCGCCCGGGACCGCCCCGGACCGCCCCGGACCACCCCGGATTGCCCCGGACCACACCCGGACCGCCTAGGACCACACCCGGACAGACCGGGACCGCGCCGATCGCCCGGGACCGACCAGGACCGCCCGGGACTGCCCGGGACTGCCCCGGACCGCCCGGGACCGCCCCGGACCGCCCGGGACCGCCAGGGACCGCCCGGGACCGCCCGGGACCGCCCGGGACCGCCCGGGACCGCCCCGGACCGCCCTGGACCGCCCCGGACCGCCCGGGACCGCCCCGGACCGCCCGGGACCGCCCGGGACCGCCCGGGACCGCCCGGGACCGCCCGGGACCGCCCGGGACCGCCGGGACCGCCCGGGACCGCCCCGGACCGCCCGGGACCGCCCGGGACCGCCTGGGACCGCCCGGGACCGCGCTGGACCGCCGGGACCGCCCGGAACCGCCCGAGACCGCCCGGGACACCCCGGGACCGCCAGGGACTGCCCGGGACCGCCCGGGACCGCCCCGAACCGCCGGGACCGCACCCGGACCGCCCAGGACCACACCCGGACAGCCCGGGACCGCCCCGACCGCCCGTGACCGCCCGGGACCGCCCAGGACCGCCCCGGACCGCCCGGGACCGCCCTAGAACGCCCGGGACAGCCCAGGACCGCCCGAGACCGCCCCGGACCGCCCGGGACCGCCCAGGACCGCCCCGGACCGCCCGGGACCGCCCTAGAACGCCCGGGACCGCCCGGGACCGCCTGAGACCGCCCCGGACCGCCCGGGACTGCTTCGGACCGCCCGGGACCGCCCAGGACCGCCCGGGACCGCACTGGACCGCCCGGGACCGCCCTGGAACGCCGGGGACCGCCGAGACCGCCCGGGACCACCCAGGACCGCACGGGACCGCCCTGGACCGCCCGGGACCACCCGGGACCGCCCGGGACCGCCCGGGACCGCCCGGGACCGCCCCGGACCGCCCGGGACCACCCGGGACTGCCCCGGACTGCCCGGGACCGGCCGGGACCGCCAGGGACCGCCCGGGACCGCCCGGGACCGCCCGGGACCGCCCCGGACCGCCCGGGACTGCCCGGGAACGCCCGGGACCGCCCTGGACCGCCCGGGACCGCCCGAACCGCCCGAGACCGCCCGGGACCGCCCGGGACTGCACCGGACCGCCCGGGACCGCCCGAGACCGCCCGGGACCGCCCCGGACCGCCCGGGACCACCCGGGACTGCCCCGGACTGCCCGGGACCGGCCGGGACCGCCAGCGACCGCCCGGGACCGCCCGGGACCGCCCGGGACCGCCCCGGACCGCCCGGGACTGCCCGGGAACGCCCGGGACCGCCCTGGACCGCCCGGGACCGCCCGAACCGCCCGAGACCGCCCGGGACCGCCCGGGACTGCACCGGACCGCCCGGGACCGCCCGGGACCGCCCGGGACCGCACAGGACCGCCCGGGACCGCCCCGGATCGCCCGGGGACCGCCCCGGACTGCCCGGGACCGCCCCGGACTGCCCGGCACCACCCCGGACCACCCGGGACCGCCCCGGACCGCCTGGGACCGGCCCGGACCGCCCGGGACCGCCCCGGACCGCCCGGGACCGCACCGGACCGCTAGGGACCGCCTGGGACCGCCCGGGACCGCCCCGGACCGCCCGGGACCGCCCGGGACCGCCCGGGACCGCCCCAGACCGCCCAGGACCGCCCCGGACCGCCCGGGACCGCCCGGGACCGCCTGGGACCGCCCGGGACCGCCCCGGACCGCCCGGGACCGCCCGGGACCGCCCGGGACCGCCCCAGACCGCCCTGGACCGCCCGGGACCGGCCCGGACTGCCCGGGACCGCCCCGGACCGCCCGGGACCGCACCGGACCGCTAGGGACCGCCCGGGACCGCCCGGGACCGCCCCGGACCGCCCGGGACCGCCCGGAACCGCCCGGGACCGCCCCAGACCGCCCAGGACCGCCCCGGACCGCCCGTGACCTCCCGGGACCGCCCGGGACCGCTCGGGACCGCCCGGGAACACCCGGGACCGCCCGGGACTGCCCGGGACCGCCCGGGACCGCCCCGGACCGCCCCGGACTGCCCTGGATTGCCCCGGACCGCCCGGGACCGTCCCGGACCGCCCGGGACCGCCCCGGACCGCCCGGGACCGCCCCGGACCGCCCGGGACCGCCCGGGACCGACCCGGACCGCCCCGGACCGCCCTGGATAGCCCCGAACCGCCCGGGACCGCCCGGGACCGCCCGGGACCGCCCGGGACCGCCCGGGACTGCCCGGGACCACCCCGGACCGCCCGGGACCGCCCGGGACCGCCCGGGACCGCCCGGGACCGCCTGAGACCGCCCCGGACCGCCCAGGACCGCCCGGACCACCCAGGACCGCCCGGGACCGCCCAGGACCGCCCGGGACCACCCCGGACCGCCCGGGACCGCCCTAGAACGCCCGGGACGGCCCGGGACCGCCTGGGACCGCCCGGTACCGCCCGGGACCGCCTGGGACCGCCCGGGACCGCCCGGGACCGCTCTGGACCGCCCGGGACCGCCGGGACTGCCCGGGACCGCCCGGGACCGCCCCGGACCGCCCCGGACCACCCCGGATTGCCCCGGACCACACCCGGACCGCCTAGGACCACACCCGGACAGACCGGGACCGCGCCGATCGCCCGGGACCGACCAGGACCGCCCGGGACTGCCCGGGACTGCCCCGGACCGCCCGGGACCGCCCCGGACCGCCCGGGACCGCCCGGGACCGCCCGGACCGCCCGGGACCGCCCGGGACCGCCCCGGACCGCCCTGGACCGCCCCGGACCGCCCGGGACCGCCCCGGACCGCCCGGGACCGCCCGGGACCGCCCGGGACCGCCCGGGACCGCCCGGGACCGCCCGGGACCGCCCGGGACCGCCCGGGACCGCCCCGGACCGCCCGGGACCGCCCGGGACCGCCTGGGACCGCCCGGGACCGCGCTGGACCGCCGGGACCGCCCGGAACCGCCCGAGACCGCCCGGTACACCCCGGGACCGCCAGGGACTGCCCGGGACCGCCCGGGACCGCCCCGAACCGCCCGGGACCGCACCCGGACCGCCCAGGACCACACCCGGACAGCCCGGGACCGCCCCGACCGCCCGTGACCGCCCGGGACCGCCCAGGACCGCCCCGGACCGCCCGGGACCGCCCTAGAACGCCCGGGACAGCCCAGGACCGCCCGAGACCGCCCCGGACCGCCCGGGACCGCCCAGGACCGCCCCGGACCGCCCGGGACCGCCCTAGAACGCCCGGGACCGGACCGCCCGGGACCGCCTGAGACCGCCCCGGACCGCCCGGGACCGCTTCGGACCGCCCGGGACCGCCCAGGACCGCCCGGGACCGCACTGGACCGCCGGGACCGCCCTGGAACGCCGGGGACCGCCCGAGACCGCCCGGGACCACCCAGGACCGCACGGGACCGCCCTGGACCGCCCGGGACCACCCGGGACCGCCCGGGACCGCCCGGGACCGCCCGGGACCGCCCGGGACCGCCCGGGAGCGCCCGAGACCGCCCGGGACCGCCCCGGACCGCCCGGGACCACCCGGGACTGCCCCGGACTGCCCGGGACCGCCCGGGACCGCCCGGGACCGCCCGGGACCGCCCGGGACCGCCCGGGACCGCCCCGGACCGCCCGGGACTGCCCGGGAACGCCCGGGACCGCCCTGGACCGCCCGGGACCGCCCGAACCGCCCGAGACCGCCCGGGACCGCCCGGGACCGCACCGGACCGCCCGGAACCGCCCGGGACCGCCCGGGACCGCACAGGACCGCCCGGGACCGCCCCGGATCGCCCGGGACCGCCCCGGACTGCCCGGGACCGCCCCGGACTGCCCGGCACCACCCCGGACCACCCGGGACCGCCCCGGACCGCCTGGGACCGGCCCGGACCGCCCGGGACCGCCCCGGACCGCCCGGGACCGCACCGGACCGCTAGGGACCGCCTGGGACCGCCCGGGACCGCCCCGGACCGCCCGGGACCGCCCGGGACCACCCGGGACCGCCCCAGACCGCCCAGGACCGCCCGGACCGCCCGGGACCGCCCGGGACCGCCTGGGACCGCCCGGGACCGCCCCGGACCGCCTGGGACCGCCCGGACCGCCCGGGACCGCCCCAGACCGCCCAGGACCGCCCCGGACCGCCCGAGACCGCCCGGGACACCCCGGGACCGCCCGGGACTGCCCGGGACCGCCCGGGACCGCCCCGGACCGCCCGGGACCGCACCCGGACCGCCCAGGACCACACCCGGACAGCCCGGGACTGCCCCGACCGCCCGTGACCGCCCGGGACCGCCCAGGACCGCCCCGGACCGCCCGGGACCGCCCTAGAACGCCCGGGACCGCCCGGGACCGCCCGAGACCGCCCCGGACCGCCCGGGACCGCCCAGGACCGCCCCGGACCGCCCGGGACCGCCCTAAAACGCCCGGGACCGCCCGGGACCGCCTGAGACCGCCCCGGACCGCCCGGGACCGCCTCGGACCGCCCGGGACCGCCCAGGACCGCCCGGGACCGCACTGGACCGCCCGGGACCGCCCTGGACCGCCCGGGACCACCCGGGACCACCCAGGACCGCACGGGACCGCCCTGGACCGCCCGGGACCACCCGGGACCGCCTGGGACCGCCCGGGACTGCCCGGGACCGCCCGGGACCGCCCGGGAGCGCCCGAGACCACCCGGGACCGCCCCGGACCGCCCGGGACCACCCGGGACTGCCCCGGACTGCCCGGGACCGCCCGGGACCGCCCGGGACCGCCCGGGACCGCCCGGGACCGCCCGGGACCGCCCCGGACCGCCCGGGACTGCCCGGGAACGCCCGGGACCGCCCTGGACCGCCCGGGACCGCCCGAACCGCCCGAGACCGCCCGGGACCGCCCGGGAGCGCACCGGACCGCCCGGGACCGCCCCGGGACCGCCCGGGACCGCACAGGACCGCCCGGGACCGCCCCGGATCGCCCGGGACCCGCCCGGACTGCCCGGGACCGCCCCGGACTGCCCGGACCGCCCCGGACCACCCGGGACCGCCCCGGACCGCCTGGGACCGGCCCGGACCGCCCGGGACCGCCCCGGACCGCCCGGGACCGCACCGGACCGCTAGGGACCGCCTGGGACCGCCCGGGACCGCCCCGGACCGCCCGGGACCGCCCGGGACCGCCCGGGACCGCCCCAGACCGCCCAGGACCGCCCCGGACCGCCCGGGACGCCCGGGACCGCCCGGGACCGCTCGGGACCGCCCGGAACCGCCCAGGACCGCCCGGGACTGCCCGGGACCGCCCGGGACCGCCCCGGACCGCCCCGGACTGCCCTGGATTGCCCCGGACCGCCCGGGACCGTCCCGGACCGCCCGGGACCGCCCCGGACCGCCCGGGACCGCCCCGGACCGCCCGGGACCGCCCGGGACCGACCCAACTGCCCCGGACCGCCCTGGATAGCCCCGAACCGCCCGGGACCGCCCGGGACCGCCCGGGACCGCCCGGGACTGCCCGGGACCACCCCGGACCGCCCGGGACCGCCCGGGACCGCCGGGACCGCCCGGGGACCGCCTGAGACCGCCCCGGACCGCCCAGGACCGCCCCGGACCGCCCAGGACCGCCCGGGACCGCCCAGGACCGCCCGGGACCACCCCGGACCGCCCGGGACCGCCCTAGAACGCCCGGGACGGCCTGGGACCGCCTGGGACCGCCCGGTACCGCCCGGGACCGCCTGGGACCGCCCGGGACCGCCCGGGACCGCTCTGGACCGCCCAGGACCGCCCGGGACTGCCCGGGACCGCCCGGGACCGCCCCGGACCGCCCCGGACCACCCCGGATTGCCCCGGACCACACCCGGACCGCCTAGGACCACACCCGGACAGACCGGGACCGCGCCGATCGCCCGGGACCGACCAGGACCGCCCGTGACCGCCCGGGACTGCCCCGGACCGCCCGGGACCGCCCCGGACCGCCCGGGACCGCCCGGGACCGCCCGGACCGCCCGGGACCGCCCGGGACCGCCCCGGACCGCCCTGGACCGCCCCGGACCGCCCGGGACCGCCCCGGACCGCCCGGGACCGCCCGGGACCGCCCGGGACCGCCCGGGACCGCCCGGGACCGCCCGGGACCGCCCGGGACCGCCCGGGACCGCCCCGGACCGCCCGGGACCGCCCGGGACCGCCTGGGACCGCCCGGGACCGCGCTGGACCGCCGGGACCGCCCGGAACCGCCCGAGACCGCCCGGGACACCCCGGGACCGCCCGGGACTGCCCGGGACCGCCCGGGGACCGCCCGGACCGCCCGGGACCGCACCCGGACCGCCCAGGACCACACCCGGACAGCCCGGGACCGCCCCGACCGGCCGTGACCGCCCGGGACCGCCCAGGACCGCCCCGGACCGCCCGGGACCCCTAGAACGCCCGGGACCGCCCGGGACCGCCCGAGACCGCCCCGGACCGCCCGGGACCGCCCAGGACCGCCCGGACCGCCCGGGACCGCCCTAGAACGCCCGGGACCGCCCGGGACCGCCTGAGACCGCCCCGGACCGCCCGGGACCGCCTCGGACCGCCCGGGACCGCCCAGGACCGCCCGGGACCGCACTGGACCGCCCGGGACCGCCCTGGAACGCCGGGGACCGCCCGAGACCGCCCCGGGACCACCCAGGACCGCACGGGACCGCCCTGGACCGCCCGGGACCACCCGGGACCGCCCGGGACCGCCCGGGACCGCCCGGGACCGCCCGGGACCGCCCGGGGAGCGCCCGAGACCGCCCGGGACCGCCCCGGACCGCCCGGGACCACCCGGGACTGCCCCGGACTGCCCGGGACCGCCCGGGACCGCCCGGGACCGCCCGGGACCGCCCGGGACCGCCCGGGACCGCCCCGGACCGCCCGGGACTGCCCGGGAACGCCCGGGACCGCCCTGGACCGCCCGGGACCGCACGAACCGCCCGAGACCGCCCGGGACCGCCCGGGACCGCACCGGACCGCCCGGGACCGCCCGGGACCGCCCGGGACCGCACAGGACCGCCCGGGACCGCCCCGGATCGCCCGGGACCGCCCCGGACTGCCCGGGACCGCCCCGGACTGCCCGGCACCACCCCGGACCACCCGGGACCGCCCCGGACCGCCTGGGACCGGCCCGGACCGCCCCGGATCGCCCGGGACCGCCCCGGACCGCCCGGGACCGCCTCGGACCGCCCGGGACCGCCCAGGACCGCCCGGGACCGCACTGGACCGCCCGGGACCGCCCTGGAACGCCGGGGACCGCCCGAGACCGCCCGGGACCACCCAGGACCGCACGGGACCGCCCTGGACCGCCCGGGACCACCCGGGACCGCCCGGGACCGCCCGGGACCGCCCGGGACCGCCCGGGACCGCCCGGGAGCGCCCCGAGACCGCCCGGGACCGCCCCGGACCGCCCGGGACCACCCGGGACTGCCCCGGACTGCCCGGGACCGCCCGGGACCGCCCGGGACCGCCCGGGACCGCCCGGGACCGCCCGGGACCGCCCCGGACCGCCCGGGACTGCCCGGGGAACGCCGGGACCGCCCTGGACCGCCCGGGACGCCCGAACCGCCCGAGACCGCCCGGGGACCGCCCGGGACCGCACCGGACCGCCCGGGACCGCCCGGGACCGCCCGGGACCGCACAGGACCGCCCGGGACCGCCCCGGATCGCCCGGGACCGCCCCGGACTGCCCGGGACCGCCCCGGACTGCCCGGCACCACCCCGGACCACCCGGGACCGCCCCGGACCGCCTGGGACCGGCCCGGACCGCCCCGGATCGCCCGGGACCGCCCCGGACTGCCCGGGACCGCCCCGGACTGCCCGGCACCACCCCGGACCACCCGGGACCGCCCCGGACCGCCTGGGACCGGCCCGGACCGCCCGGGACCGCCCGGACCGCCCGGGACCGCACCGGACCGCTAGGACCGCCTGGGACCGCCCGGGACCGCCCCGGACCGCCCGGGACCGCCCGGGACCGCCCGGGACCGCCCCAGACCGCCCAGGACCGCCCCGGACCGCCCGGGACCGCCCGGGACCGCCTGGGACCGCCCGGGACCGCCCCGGACCGCCCGGGACCGCCCGGGACCGCCCGGGACCGCCCCAGACCGCCCCAGGACCGCCCCGGACCGCCCGAGACCGCCCGGGACACCCCGGGACCGCCCGGGACTGCCCGGGACCGCCCGGGACCGCCCCGGACCGCCCGGGACCGCACCCGGACCGCCCAGGACCACACCCGGACAGCCCGGGACTGCCCCGACCCGCCCGTGACCGCCCGGGACCGCCCAGGACCGCCCCGGACCGCCCGGGACCGCCCTAGAACGCCCGGGACCGCCCGGGACCGCCCGAGACCGCCCCGGACCGCCCGGGACCGCCCAGGACGCCCCGGACCGCCCGGGACCGCCCTAAAACGCCCGGGACCGCCCGGGACCGCCTGAGACCGCCCCGGACCGCCCGGGACCGCCTCGGAGCGCCCGGGACCGCCCAGGACCGCCCGGGACCGCACTGGACCGCCCGGGACCGCCCTGGAACGCCGGGGACCGCCCGAGACCGCCCGGGACCACCCAGGACCGCACGGGACCGCCCTGGACCGCCCAGGACCACCCGGGACCGCCTGGGACCGCCCGGGACAGCCCGGGACCGCCCGGGACCGCCCGGGAGCGCCCGAGACCACCCGGGACCGCCCCGGACCGCCCGGGACCACCCGGGACTGCCCCGGACTGCCCGGGACCGCCCGGGACCGCCCGGGACCGCCCGGGACCGCCCGGGACCGCCCGGGACCGCCCCGGACCGCCCGGGACTGCCCGGGAACGCCCGGGACCGCCCTGGACCGCCCGGGACTGCCCGAACCGCCCGAGACCGCCCGGGACCGCCCGGGAGCGCACCGGACCGCCCGGGACCGCCCGGGACCGCCCGGGACCGCACAGGACCGCCCGGGACCGCCCCGGATCGCCCGGGACCGCCCCGGACTGCCCGGGACCGCCCCGGACTGCCCGGGACCGCCCCGGACCACCCGGGACCGCCCCGGACCGCCTGGGACCGGCCCGGACCGCCCGGGACCGCCCCGGACCGCCCGGGACCGCACCGGACCGCTAGGGACCGCCTGGGACCGCCCGGGACCGCCCCGGACCGCCCGGGACCGCCCGGGACCGCCCGGGACCGCCCCAGACGGCCCAGGACCGCCCCGGACCGCCCGGGACCGCCCGGGACCGCCCGGGACCGCTCGGGACCGCCCGGAACCGCCCGGGACCGCCCGGGACTGCCCGGGACCGCCCGGGACCGCCCCGGACCGCCCCGGACTGCCCTGGATTGCCCCGGACCGCCCGGGACCGTCCCGGACCGCCCGGGACAGCCCCGGACCGCCCGGGACCGCCCCGGACCGCCCGGGTTCGCCCGGGACCGACCCAAACCGCCCCGGACCGCCCCGGATAGCCCCGAACCGCCCAGGACCGCCCGGGACCGCCCGGGACCGCCCGGGACCGCCCGGGACCGCCCGGGACTGCCCGGGACCACCCCGGACAGCCCGGGACCGCCCGGGACCGCCGGGGACCGCCCGGGACCGCCCGGGACCGCCTGGGACCGCCCCGGACCGCCCAGGACCGCCCCGGACCGCCCAGGACCGCCCGGGACCGCCCAGGACCGCCCGGGACCACCCCGGACCGCCCGGGACCGCCCTAAAACGCCCGGGACCGCCCGGGACCGCCTGGGACCGCCCGGGACCGCCGGGGACCGCCTGGGACCGCCCGGGACCGCCCGGGACCGCTCTGGACCGCCCGGGACCGCCCGGGACTGCCCGGGACCGCCTGGGACCGCCCCGGACCGCCCCGGACCACCCCGGATTGCCCCGGACCACACCCGGACCGCCTAGGACCACACCCGGACAGCCCGGGACCGCGCCGATCGCCCGGGACCGACCAGGACCGCCCGGGACCGCCCGGGACTGCCCGGGACCGCCCGGGACCGCCCGGGACCGCCCGGGACCGCCCTGGACCGCCCGGGACCGCCCGGGACCGCCCGGGACCGCCCGGACCGCCCGAACCGCCCGAGACCGCCCGGGACCGCCCGGGACCGCCCGGGACCGCCCGTGACCACACCGGACCGCCCGGGACCGCCCGGGACCGCCTGGGACCGCACGGGACCGCCCAGGACCGCCCCGGACCGCCCGGGACTGCCCCGGACCGCCCGGGACTGCCCGGGACCGCCCGGGACCGCCCGGGACCGCCCGGGACCGCCCCGGACCGCCCGGGACCACCCGGGACCGCCCGGGACTGCCCGGGACTGCCCGGGACTGCCCGGGACCGCCCGGGACCGCCCGGGACCGCCCGGGACCGCCCGGGACCGCCCCGGACCGCCGCGGACCGCCCGGGACCGCCCCGGACCGCTCGGGACCGCCCCGGACCGCCCAGGACCGCCCCGGACCGCCCGGGACCGCCTGGGACCGCCCAAGACCGCTCCGGACCGCCCGGGACACGCCCGGGACCGCCCGGGACCGCCCGGGACCGCCCGGGACCGCCCGGGACCGCTCTGGACCGCCCGGCACCGCCCGGGACTGGCCGGGACCGCCCGGGACCGCCCCGGACCGCCCCGGACCACCCCGGATTGCCCCGGACCGTCCGGGACCGCCCCGGACCGCCCGGGACCGCCCCGGACTGCCCGGGACCGCCCCGGACCGCCTGGGACCGCCCCGGACCGCCCGGGACCGCCCCGGACAGCCCGGGACCGCCCGGGACCGCCCGGGACTGCCCGGGACCGCCCAGGACCGCGCGGGACCGCCCGGGACCTCCCGGGACCGCCCCGGACCGCCCTGGACCGCCCCGGACCGCCCGGGACCGCCCCGGACCGCCCGGGACCGCTCGGGACCGCCCGGGACCGCCCGGGACCGCCCGGGACCGACCGGGACCGCCCGGGACCGCCCGGGACCGCCCGGGACCGCCGGACCGCCCGGGACCGCGCTGGACCGCCGGGACCGCCCGAGACCGCCCGAGACCGCCCGGGACAACCCGGGACCGCCCGGGACTGCCCGGGACCGCCCGGGACCACCCCGGACCGCCCGGGACCGCACCCAGACCGCCCAGGACCACACCCGGACAGCCTGGGACCGCCCCGACCGCCCGTGACCGCCCCGGGACCGCCCAGGACCGCCCCGGACCGCCCGGGACCGCTCTAGAACGCCCGGGACCGCCCGGGACCGCCCGAGACCGCCCCGGACCGCCCGGGACCGCCTCGGACCGCCGGGGACCGCCCAGGACCGCCCGGGACCGCACTGGACCACCCGGGACCGCCCTGGAACGCCCGGGACCGCCCGAGACCGCCCGGGACCGCCCGGACCGCCGGGACTGCCCGGGAACGCCCGGGACCGCCCTGGACCGCCCGGGACCGCCCGAACCGCCCGAGACCGCCTGGGACCGCCCAGGACCGCACCGGACCGCCCGGGAACGCCCGGGACCGCCCGGGACCGCACAGGACCGCTCGGGACCGCCCCGGATCGCCCGGGACCGCCCCGGACTGCCCGGGACCGCCCCGGACTGCCCGGGACCGCCCCGGACCGCCCGGGACCGTCCCGGACCGCCCGGGACCGGCCCGGACCGCCCGGGACCGCCCCGGACCGCCCGGGACCGCACCCGGACCGCTAGGGACCGCCCGGGACCGCCCGGGACCGCCCCGGACCGCCCGGGACCGCCCGGGACCGCCCGGGACCGCCCCAGACCGCCCAGGACCGCCCCCGACCGCCCGGGACCGCCCGGGACCGCCCGGGACCGCTCGGGACCGCCCGGAACCGCCCGGGACCGCCCGGGACTGCCCGGGACCGCCCGGGACCGCCCCGGACCGCCCCGGACTGCCCTGGATTGCCCCGGACCGCCCGGGACCGTCCCGGACCGCCCGGGACCGCCCTGGACCGCCCGGGACCGCCCCGGACCGCCCGGGACCGCCCGGGACCGACCCAAACCGCCCCGGACCGCCCTGGATAGCCCCGAACCGCCCGGACCGCCCGGGACCGCCCGGGACCGCCCGGGACCGCCCGGGACCGCCCGGGACTGCCCGGGACCACCCGGGACAGCCCGGGACCGCCCGGGACCGCCCGGGACCGCCCGGGACGCCCGGGACCGCCTGGGACCGCTCCGGACCGCCCAGGACCGCCCCGGACCGCCCAGGACCGCCCGGACCGCCCAGGACCGCCCGGGACCACCCCGGACCGCCCAGGACCGCCCTAGAACGCCCGGGACCGCCCGGGACCGCCTGGGACCGCCCGGGACCGCCCGGGACCGCCTGGGACCGCCCGGGACCGCCCGGGACCGCTCTGGACCGCCCGGGACCGCCCGGGACTGCCCAGGACCGCCCGGGACCGCCCCGGACCGCCCCGGACCACCCCGGATTGCCCCGGACCACACCCGGACCGCCTAGGACCACACCCGGACAGCCCGGGACCGCGCCGATCGCCCGGGACCGACCAGGACCGCCCGGGACTGCCCGGGACTGCCCGGGACCGCCCCGGGACCGCCGGGACCGCCCGGGACCGCCCTGGACCGCCCGGGACCGCCCGGGACCGCCCGGGACCACCCGGGACCGCCCGAACCGCCCGAGACCGCCCGGGACCGCCCGGGACCGCCCGGGACCGCCCGTGACCACACCGGACCGCCCGGGACCGCCCGGGACCGCCTGGGACCGCACGGGACCGCCCAGGACCGCCCCGGACCGCCCGGGACTGCCCCGGACCGCCCGGGACCGCCCGGGACCGCCCGGGAGCGCCAGGGACCGCCCGGGACCGCTCCGGACCGCCGGGACCACCCGGGAACGCCCGGGACTGCCCGGGACTGCCCGGGACTGCCCGGGACCGCCCGGGACCGCCCGGGACCGCCCGGGACCGCCCCGGACCGCCCCGGACCGCCCGGGACCGCCCCGGACCGCCCGGGACCGCCCCGGACCGCCCAGGACCGCCCCGGACCGCCCGGGACCGCCTGGGCCCGCCCAAGACTGCTCCGGACCGCCCGGGACCGCCCGGGACTGCCCCGGACCGCCCGGGACCGCCCGGGACCGCCCCGGGAGCGCCCGGGACCGCCCGGGACCGCTCCGGACCGCCCGGGACCACCCGGGACCGCCCGGGACTGCCCGGACTGCCCGGGACTGCCCGGGACCGCCCGGGACCGCCCGGGACCGCCCGGGACCGCCCCGGACCGCCCCGGACCGCCCGGGACCGCCCCGGACCGCCCGGGACCGCCCCGGACCGCCCAGGACCGCCCCGGACCGCCCAGGACCGCCCCGGACCGCCCGGGACCGCCTGGGACCGCCCAAGACCGCTCCGGACCGCCCGGGACCGCCCGGGACCGCTCTGGACCGCCCGGCACCGCCCGGGACTGCCCGGGACCGCCCGGGACCGCCCCGGACCGCCCCGGACCACCCCGGATTGCCCGGACCGTCCGGGACCGCCCGGACCGCCCGGGACCGCCCCGGACTGCCCGGGACCGCCCCGGACCGCCCGGACCGCCCCGGACCGCCCGGGACCGCCCCGGACAGCCCGGGACCGCCCGGGACCTCCCGGGACCGCCCGGGACCGCCCGGGACCGCCCGGGACCGCCCGGGACCGCCCCGGACCGCCCTGGACCGCCCCGGACCGCCCGGGACCGCCCCGGACCGCCCGGGACCGCTCGGGACCGCCCGGGACCGCCCGGGACCGCCCGGGACCGCCCGGGACCGCCCAGGACCGCCCCGGACCGCCCGGGACCGCCCAGGACCGCCTGGGACCGCCCGGGACCGCCGCTGGACCGCCGGGACCGCCCGGGGACCGCCCGAGACCGCCCGGGACAACCCGGGACCGCCCGGGACTGCCCGGGACCGCCCGGGACCACCCCGGACCGCCCGGGACTGCACCCGGACCGCCCAGGACCACACCCGGACAGCCCGGGACCGCCCGACCACCCGTGACCGCCCGGGACCGCCCAGGACCGCCCCGGACCGCCCGGGACCGCCCTAGAACGCCCGGGACCGCCCGGGACCGCCCGAGACCGCCCCGGACCGCCCGGGACCGCCTCGGACCGCCCGGGACCGCCCAGGACCGCCCGGGACCGCACTGGACCACCCGGGACCGCCCTGGAACGCCCGGGACCGCCCGAGACCGCCCGGGACCACCCAGGACCGCACGGGACCGCCCTGGACCACCCGGGACCACCCGGGACCGCCCGGGACCGCCCGGGACCGCCCGGGACCGCCCGGGACCGCCCGGGACCGCCCGGGACCGCCCCGGACCGCCGGGGACCACCCGGGACCGCCCCGGACTGCCCGGGACCGCCCGGGACCGCCCGGGACCGCCCGGGACCGCCCGGGACCGCCCTGGACCGCCCGGGACTGCCCGGGACCGCCCGGGACCGCCCGGGACCGCCCGGGACCGCCCGAGAACGCCCGGGACCGCCCGGGACCGCACCGGACCGCCTGGGACCGCCCGGGACCGCCCGGGACCGCACAGGACCGCCCGGGACCGCCCCGGATCGCCCGGACCGCCCCGGACTGCCCGGGACCGCCCCGGACTGCCCGGGACCGCCCCGGACTGCCCGGGACCGGCCCGGACCGCCCGCGACCGGCCCGGACCGCCCGGGACCGCCGCGGACCGCCCGGGACCGCACCGGCCGCTAGGGGACCGCCCGGGACCGCGCGGGACCGCCCCGGACCGCCCGGGACCGCCCGGGACCCGCCCGGGACCGCCCGGGACCGCGGGACCGCCCGGGACCGCCCGGGACCGCCCGGGACTGCCCGGGACCGCCCGGGACCGCCCCGGACCGCCCGGACTGCCCTGGATTGCCCCGGACCGCCCGCGACCGTCCCGGACCGCCCGGGACCGCCCCGGACCGCCCGGGACGCCCCGGACCGCCCGGGACTGCCCGGGACCGACCCGGACCGCCCCGGACCGCCCCGGATAGCCCCGAACCGCCCGGGACCGCCCGGGACCGCCCGGACCGCCCGGGACCGCCCGGGACGCCCGGGACCGCCCGGGACCGCCCGGGACTGCCCGGGACCACGCCGGACCGCCCGGGACCGCACAGGACCGCCCGGGACCGTCCGGGACCGCCCGGGACCGCCCGGGACCGCCCCGGACTGCACAGGACCGCCCCGGACCGCCCAGGACCGCCCGGGACCGCCCAGGACCGCCCGGGACCACCCCGGACCGCCCGGGACCGCCCTAGAACGCCCGGGACCGCCCGGGACCGCCTGGGACCGCCCCGGACCGCCCGGGACCGCCTCGGACCGCCCGGGACCGCCCAGGACCACCCGGGACCACCCTGGACCGCCCGGACCGCCCTGGAACGCCCGGGACCGCCCGGGACCGCCCGGGACCGCCCGGGACCGCCCTGGACCGCCCGGGACCACCCGGGACCGCCCGGGACCGCCCGGGACCGCCCCGGACCGCCCGGGACCACCCGGGACCGACCAGGACCGCTCGGGACCGCCCGGACTGCCCGGGACCGCCCAGGACCGCCCGGGACCGCCCGGGACCGCCCCGGACCGCCCGGGACCGCCCGGGACTGCCCCGGACCACCCGGGACCGGCCGGGACTGCCCGGGACCGCCCTGGACCGCCCAGGACCGCCCGAACCGCCCGAGACCGCCCGGGACCGCCCGGGACCGCCCGGGACCGCCCAGGACCGCTCGGGACCGCCCGGGAGTGCCCGGGACCGCCCAGGACCGCCCCGGACTGCCCGGGACCACCCGGGACCGCCCGGGACCGCCCGGACCGCCCGGGACTGCCCGGGACCGCCCGGGACCGCCCGGGACCGCCCCGGACCGCCCGGGACCGCCCGGGACCGCCCGGGACCGCCCCAGACCGCCGAGGACCGCCCCAGACCGCCCGGGACCGCCCGGGACCGCCCGGGACCGCCCAAGACCGCTCCGGACCGCCCGGGACCGCCCGGGACTGCCCGGGACCGCCCCGGGACCGCCCGGGACCACCCGGGACCGCCCGGGACCGCTCTGGACCGCCCGGGACCGCCCGGGACTGCCCGGGACGGCCCGGGGAACCGCCCCGGACCGCCCCTGACCACCCCGGATTGCCCCGGACCGTCCGGGACCGCCCCGGACCGCCCTGGATAGCCCCGAACCGCCCGGGACCGCCCGGGACTGCCCGGGACCGCCCGGGACCGCCCGGGACCGCCCGGGACGGGCCCGGGACAGCCCCGGGACCGCCCGGGACCGCCCGGGACCGCCCGGGACCGCCCTGGGACCGCCCCGGACCGCCTGGACCGCCCCGGACCGCCCAGGACCGCCCCGGACCGCCCAGGACCGCCCGGGACCGCCCAGGACCGCCCGGGACCGCCCAGGACCGCCCCTAGAACGCCCGGGACCGCCCGGGACCGCCTGGGACCGCCCGGGACCGCCCGGGACCGCCTGGGACCGCCCGGGACCGCCCGGGACCGCTCTGGACCGCCCGGGACCGCCCGGGACTGCCCGGGACCGCCCGGGACCGCCCCGGACCGCCCCGGACCACCCCGGATTGCCCCGGACCACACCCGGACCGCCTAGGACCACACCCGGACAGCCCGGGACCGCGCCGATCGCCCGGGACCGACCAGGACCGCCCGGGACCGCCCGGGACTGCCCGGGACCGCCCGGGACCACCCGGGACCGCCCGGGACCGCCCTGGACCGCCCGGGACCGCCCGGGACCGCCCGGGACCACCCGGGACCGCCCGACCGCCCGAGACCGCCCGGGACCGCCCGGGACCGCCGGGACCGCCCGTGACCGCACCGGACCGCCCGGGACCGCCCGGGACCGCCTGGGACCGCACGGGACCGCCCAGGACCGCCCCGGACCGCCTGGGACTGCCCCGGACCGCCCGGGACCGCCCGGGGACCGCCCGGGAGCGCCCGGGACCGCCCGGGACCGCCCCGGACCGCCCGGGACCACCCGGGACCGCCCGGGACTGCCCGGGACTGCCCGGGACTGCCCGGGACCGCCCGGGACCGCCCGGGACCGCCCGGGACCGCCCGGGACCGCCCCGGACCGCCCCGGACCGCCCGGGACCGCCCCGGACCGCCCGGGACCGCCCCGGACCGCCCAGGACCGCCCCGGACCGCCCGGGACCGCCTGGGACCGCCCAAGACCGCTCCGGACCGACCGGGACCGCCCGGGACCGCCCGGGACCGCCCGGGACCGCCGCCCGGCACCGCCCGGGACTGCCCGGGACCGCCCGGGACCGCCCCGGACCGCCCCGGACCACCCCTGATTGCCCCGGACCGTCCGGGACCGCCCGGACCGCCCGGGACCGCCCCGGACTGCCCGGGACCGCCCCAGACCGCCCGGGACCGCCCCGGACCGCCCGGGACCGCCCCGGACAGCCCGGGACCGCCAGGGACCGCCCGGGACCGCCGGACCGCCCGGGACC
The DNA here is from genome assembly GCF_048934315.1 of Petromyzon marinus. NCBI lineage: Eukaryota > Metazoa > Chordata > Hyperoartia > Petromyzontiformes > Petromyzontidae > Petromyzon > Petromyzon marinus. The sequence continues at coordinate 26,349 of NW_027423582.1, forward strand.
GCCCGGGACCGCCCGGGACCGCCCCGGACCGCCCTGGACCGCCCCGGACCGCCCGGGACCGCCCCGGACCGCCCGGGACCGCTCGGGACCGCCCGGGACCGCCCGGGACCGCCCGGGACCGCCCGGGACCGCCCGGGACCGCCCCGGACCGCCCGGGACCGCCCAGGACCGCCTGGGACCGCCCGGGACCGCGCTGGACCGCCGGGACCGCCCGGGACCGCCCGGCACCGCCCGGGACTGCCCGGGACCGCCCGGGACCACCCCGGACCGCCCCGGACCACCCCGGATTGCCCCGGACCGTCCGGGACCGCCCCGGACCGCCCGGGACCGCCCCGGACTGCCCGGGACCGCCCCGGACCGCCTGGGACCGCCCCGGACCGCCCGGGACCGCCCCGGACCGCCCGGGACCGCCCGGGACCGCCCGGGACCGCCCCGGACCGCCCTGGACCGCCCCGGACCGCCCGGGACCGCCCCGGACCGCCCGGGACCGCTCGGGACCGCCCGGGACCGCCCGGGACCGCCCGGGACCGCCCGGGACCGCCCCGGACCGCCCGGGACCGCCCAGGACCGCCTGGGACCGCCTGGGACCGCCGGGACCGCGCTGGACCGCCGGGACCGCCCGGGACCGCCCGGCACCGCCCGGGACTGCCCGGGACCGCCCGGGACCGCCCCGGACCGCCCCGGACCACCCCGGATTGCCCCGGACCGTCCGGGACCGCCCCGGACCGCCCGGGACCGCCCCCGGACTGCCCGGGACCGCCCCGGACCGCCTGGGACCGCCCCGGACCGCCCGGGACCGCCCCGGACAGCCCGGGACCGCCCGGGACCGCCCGGGACCGCCCGGGACCGCCCAGGACCGCCCGGGACCGCCCGGGACCTCCCGGGACCGCCCCGGACCGCCCTGGACCGCCCCGGACCGCCCGGGACCGCCCCGGACCGCCCGGGACCGCTCGGGACCGCCCGGGACCGCCCGGGACCGCCCGGGACCGCCCGGGACCGCCCGGGACCGCCCGGGACCGCCTGGGACCGCCCGGGACCGCGCTGGACCGCCGGGACCGCCCGGGACCGCCCGAGACCGCCCGGGACAACCCGGGACCGCCCGGGACTGCCCGGGACCGCCCGGGACCACCCCGGACCGCCCGGGACCGCACCCGGACCGCCCAGGACCACACCCGGACAGCCCGGGACCGCCCCGACCGCTCATGACCGCCCGGGACCGCCCAGGACCGCCCCGGACCGCCCGGGACCGCCCTAGAACGCCCGGGACCGCCCGGGACCGCCCGAGACCGCCCCGGACCGCCCGGGACCGCCTCGGACCGCCCGGGACCGCCCAGGACCGCCCGGGACCGCACTGGACCACCCGGGACCGCCCTGGAACGCCCGGGACCGCCCGAGACCGCCCGGGACCGCCCCGGACCGCCCGGGACTGCCCGGGAACGTCCGGGACCGCCCTGGACTGCCCGGGACCGCCCGAACCGCCCGAGACCGCCCGGGACCGCCCAGGACCGCACCGGACCGCCCGGGAACGCCCGGGACCGCCCGGGACCGCACAGGACCGCCCGGGACCGCCCCGGATCGCCCGGGACCGCCCCGGACTGCCCGGGACCGCCCCGGACTGCCCGGGACCGCCCCGGACCGCCCGGGACCGTCCCGGACCGCCCGGGACCGGCCCGGACCGCCCGGGACCGCCCCGGACCGCCCGGGACCGCACCGGACCGCTAGGGACCGCCCGGGACCGCCCGGGACCGCCCCGGACCGCCCGGGACCGCCCGGGACCGCCCGGGACCGCCCCAGACCGCCCAGGACCGCCCCGGACCGCCCGGGACCGCCCGGGACCGCCCGGGACCGCTCGGGACCGCCCGGAACCGCCCGGGACCGCCCGGGACTGCCCGGGACCGCCCGGGACCGCCCCGGACCGCCCCGGACTGCCCTGGATTGCCCCGGACCGCCCGGGACCGTCCCGGACCGCCCGGGACCGCCCTGGACCGCCCGGGACCGCCCTGGACCGCCCGGGACCGCCCGGGACCGACCCAAACCGCCCCGGACCGCCCTGGATAGCCCCGAACCGCCCGGGACCGCCCGTGACCGCCCGGGACTGCCCGGGACCGCCCGGGACCGCCCGGGACTGCCCGGGACCACCCCGGACAGCCCGGGACCGCCCGGGACCGCCCGGGACCGCCCGGGACCGCCCGGGACCGCCTGGGACCGCCCCGGACTGCCCAGGACCGCCCCAGACCGCCCAGGACCGCCCGGGACCGCCCAGGACCGCCCGGGACCACCCCGGACCGCCCAGGACCGCCCTAGAACGCCCGGGACCGCCCGGGACCGCCTGGGACGGCCCGGGACCGCCCGGGACCGCCTGGGACCGCCCGGGACCGCCCGGGACCGCTCTGGACCGCCCGGGACCGCCCGGGACTGCCCGGGACCGCCCCGGACCGCCCCGGACCACCCCGGATTGCCCCGGACCACACCCGGACCGCCTAGGACCACATCCGGACAGCCCGGGACCGCGCCGATCGCCCGGGACCGACCAGGACCGCCCGGGACCGCCCGGGACTGCCCGGGACCGCCCGGGACCGCCCGGGACCGCCCGGGACCGCCCTGGACCGCCCGGGACCGCCCGGGACCGCCCGGGACCACCCGGGACCGCCCGAACCGCCCGAGACCGCCCGGGACCGCCCGGGACCGCCCGGGACCGCCCGTGACCGCACCGGACCGCCCGGGACCGCCCGGGACCGCCTGGGACCGCACGGGACCGCCCAGGACCGCCCCGGACCGCCCGGGACTGCCCCGGACCGCCCGGGACCGCCCGGGACCGCCCGGGAGCGCCCGGGACCGCCCGGGACCGCCCCGGACCGCCCGGGACCACCCAGGACCGCCCGGGACCGCCCGGGACCTCCCGGGACCGCCCCGGACCGCCCTGGACCGCCCCGGACCGCCCGGGACCGCCCCGGACCGCCCGGGACCGCTCGGGACCGCCCGGGACCGCCCGGGACCGCCCGGGACCGCCCGGGACCGCCCGGGACCGCCCGGGACCGCCCGGGACCGCCTGGGACCGCCCGGGACCGCGCTGGACCGCCGGGACCGCCCGGGACCGCCCGAGACCGCCCGGGACAACCCGGGACCGCCCGGGACTGCCCGGGACCGCCCGGGACCACCCCGGACCGCCCGGGACCGCACCCGGACCGCCCAGGACCACACCCGGACAGCCCGGGACCGCCCCGACCGCCCATGACCGCCCGGGACCGCCCAGGACCGCCCCGGACCGCCCGGGACCGCCCTAGAACGCCCGGGACCGCCCGGGACCGCCCGAGACCGCCCCGGACCGCCCGGGACCGCCTCGGACCGCCCGGGACCGCCCAGGACCGCCCGGGACCGCACTGGACCACCCGGGACCGCCCTGGAACGCCCGGGACCGCCCGAGACCGCCCGGGACCGCCCCGGACCGCCCGGGACTGCCCGGGAACGCCCGGGACCGCCCTGGACCGCCCGGGACCGCCCGAACCGCCCGAGACCGCCCGGGACCGCCCAGGACCGCACCGGACCGCCCGGGAACGCCCGGGACCGCCCGGGACCGCACAGGACCGCCCGGGACCGCCCCGGATCGCCCGGGACCGCCCCGGACTGCCCGGGACCGCCCCGGACTGCCCGGGACCGCCCCGGACCGCCCGGGACCGTCCCGGACCGCCCGGGACCGGCCCGGACCGCCCGGGACCGCCCCGGACCGCCCGGGACCGCACCGGACCGCTAGGGACCGCCCGGGACCGCCCGGGACCGCCCCGGACCGCCCGGGACCGCCCGGGACCGCCCGGGACCGCCCCAGACCGCCCAGGACCGCCCCGGACCGCCCGGGACCGCCCGGGACCGCCCGGGACCGCTCGGGACCGCCCGGAACCGCCCGGGACCGCCCGGGACTGCCCGGGACCGCCCGGGACCGCCCCGGACCGCCCCGGACTGCCCTGGATTGCCCCGGACCGCCCGGGACCGTCCCGGACCGCCCGGGACCGCCCTGGACCGCCCGGGACCGCCCTGGACCGCCCGGGACCGCCCGGGACCGACCCAAACCGCCCCGGACCGCCCTGGATAGCCCCGAACCGCCCGGGACCGCCCGGGACCGCCCGGGACTGCCCGGGACCGCCCGGGACCGCCCGGGACTGCCCGGGACCACCCCGGACAGCCCGGGACCGCCCGGGACCGCCCGGGACCGCCCGGGACCGCCCGGGACCGCCTGGGACCGCCCCGGACTGCCCAGGACCGCCCCAGACCGCCCAGGACCGCCCGGGACCGCCCAGGACCGCCCGGGACCACCCCGGACCGCCCAGGACCGCCCTAGAACGCCCGGGACCGCCCGGGACCGCCTGGGACCGCCCGGGACCGCCCGGGACCGCCTGGGACCGCCCGGGACCGCCCGGGACCGCTCTGGACCGCCCGGGACCGCCCGAGACTGCCCGGGACCGCCCCGGACCGCCCCGGACCACCCCGGATTGCCCCGGACCACACCCGGACCGCCTAGGACCACATCCGGACAGCCCGGGACCGCGCCGATCGCCCGGGACCGACCAGGACCGCCCGGGACCGCCCGGGACTGCCCGGGACCGCCCGGGACCGCCCGGGACCGCCCGGGACCGCCCTGGACCGCCCGGGACCGCCCGGGACCGCCCGGGACCACCCGGGACCGCCCGAACCGCCCGAGACCGCCCGGGACCGCCCGGGACCGCCCGGGACCGCCCGTGACCGCACCGGACCGCCCGGGACCGCCCGGGACCGCCTGGGACCGCACGGGACCGCCCAGGACCGCCCCGGACCGCCCGGGACTGCCCCGGACCGCCCGGGACCGCCCGGGACCGCCCGGGAGCGCCCGGGACCGCCCGGGACCGCCCCGGACCGCCCGGGACCACCCGGGACCGCCCGGGACTGCCCGGGACTGCCCGGGACTGCCCGGGACCGCCCGGGACCGCCCGGGACCGCCCGGGACCGCCCGGGACCGCCCGGGACCGCCCCGGACCGCCCCGGACCGCCCGGGACCGCCTCGGACCGCCCGGGACCGCCCCGGACCGCCCAGGACCGCCCCGGACCGCCCGGGACCGCCTGGGACCGCCCAAGACCGCTCCGAACCGACCGGGACCGCCCGGGACCGCCCGGGACCGCCCGGGACCGCCCGGGACCGCCCGGGACCGCTCTGGACCGCCCGGCACCGCCCGGGACTGCCCGGGACCGCCCGGGACCACCCCGGACCGCCCCGGACCACCCCGGATTGCCCCGGACCGTCCGGGACCGCCCGGACAGCCCGGGACCGCCCGGGACCGCCCGGGACCGCCCGGGACCGCCCAGGACCGCCCGGGACCGCCCCGGACCGCCCTGGACCGCCCCGGACCGCCCGGGACCGCCCCGGACCGCCCGGGACCGCTCGGGACCGCCCGGGACCGCCCGGGACCGCCCGGGACCGCCCGGGACCGCCCGGGACCGCCCCGGACCGCCCGGGACCGCCCAGGACCGCCTGGGACCGCCCGGGACCGCGCTGGACCGCCGGGACCGCCCGGGACCGCCCGAGACCGCCCGGGACAACCCGGGACCGCCCGGGACTGCCCAGGACCGCCCGGGACCACCCCGGACCGCCCGGGACTGCACCCGGACCGCCCAGGACCACACCCGGACAGCCCGGGACCGCCCCGGACCGCCCTGGACCGCCCCGGACCGCCCGGGACCGCCCCGGACCGCCCGGGACCGCTCGGGACCGCCCGGGACCGCCCGGGACCGCCCGGGACTGCCCGGGACCGCCCGGGACCGCCCGGGACCGCCCGGGACCGCCTGGGACCGCCCGGGACCGCGCTGGACCGCCGGGACCGCCCGGGACCACCCGAGACCGCCCGGGACAACCCGGGACCGCCCGGGACTGCCCGGGACCGCCCGGGACCACCCCGGACCGCCCGGGACCGCACCCGGACCGCCCAGGACCACACCCGGACAGCCCGGGACCGCCCCGACCGCCCGTGACCGCCCGGGACCGCCCAGGACCGCCCCGGACCGCCCGGGACCGCCCTAGAACGCCCGGGACCGCCCGGGACCGCCCGAGACCGCCCCGGACCGCCCGGGACCGCCTCGGACCGCCCGGGACCGCCCAGGACCGCCCGGGACCGCACTGGACCACCCGGGACCGCCCTGGAACGCCCAGGACCGCCCGAGACCGCCCGGGACCGCCCCGGACCGCCCGGGACTGCCCGGGAACGCCCGGGACCGCCCTGGACCGCCCGGGACCGCCCGAACCGCCCGAGACCGCCCGGGACCGCCCAGGACCGCACCGGACCGCCCGGGAACGCCCGGGACCGCCCGGGACCGCACAGGACCGCCCGGGACCGCCCCGGATCGCCCGGGACCGTCCCGGACTGCCCGGGACCGCCCCGGACTGCCCGGGACCGCCCCGGACCGCCCGGGACCGTCCCGGACCGCCCGGGACCGGCCCGGACCGCCCGGGACCGCCCCGGACCGCCCGGGACCGCACCGGACCGCTAGGGACCGCCCGGGACCGCCCGGGACCGCCCCGGACCGCCCGGGACCGCCCGGGACCGCCCGGGACCGCCCCAGACCGCCCAGGACCGCCCCGGACCGCCCGGGACCGCCCGGGACCGCCCGGGACCGCTCGGGACCGCCCGGAACCGCCCGGGACCGCCCGGGACTGCCCGGGACCGCCCGGGACCGCCCCGGACCGCCCCGGACTGCCCTGGATTGCCCCGGACCGCCCGGGACCATCCCGGACCGCCCGGGACCGCCCTGGACCGCCCGGGACCGCCCCGGACCGCCCGGGACCGCCCGGGACCGACCCAAACCGCCCCGGACCGCCCTGGATAGCCCCGAACCGCCCGGGACCGCCCGGGACCGCCCGGGACCGCCCGGGACCGCCCGGGACCGCCCGGGACTGCCCGGGACCACCCCGGACAGCCCGGGACCGCCCGGGACCGCCCGGGACCGCCCGGGACCGCCCGGGACCGCCTGGGACCGCCCTGGACCGCCCAGGACCGCCCCGGACCGCCCAGGACCGCCCGGGACCGCCCAGGACCGCCCGGGACCACCCCGAACCGCCCAGGACCGCCCTAGAACGCCCGGGACCGCCCGGGACCGCCTGGGACCGCCCGGGACCGCCCGGGACCGCCTGGGACCGCCCGGGACCGCCCGGGACCGCTCTGGACCGCCCGGGACCGCCCGGGACTGCCCGGGACCGCCCAGGACCGCCCCGGACCGCCCCGGACCACCCCGGATTGCCCCGGACCACACCCGGACCGCCTAGGACCACACCCGGACAGCCCGGGACCGCGCCGATCGCCCGGGACCGACCAGGACCGCCCGGGACCGCCCGGGACTGCCCGGGACCGCCCGGGACTGCCCGGGACCGCTCGGGACCGCCCTGGACCGCCCGGGACCGCCCGGGACCGCCCGGGACCACCAGGGACCGCCCGAACCGCCCGAGACCGCCCGGGACCGCCCGGGACCGCCCGGGACCGCCCGTGACCGCACCGGACCGCCCGGGACCGCCCGGGACCGCCTGGGACCGCACGGGACTGCCCAGGACCGCCCCGGACCGCCCGGGACTGCCCCGGACCGCCCGGGACCGCCCGGGACCGCCCGAGAGCGCCCGGGACCGCCCGGGACCGCCCCGGACCGCCCGGGACCACCCGGGACCGCCCGGGACTGCCCGGGACTGCCCGGGACTGCCCGGGACCGCCCGGGACCGCCCGGGACCGCCCGGGACCGCCCGGGACCGCCCCGGACCGCCCCGGACCGCCCGGGACCGCCCCGGACCGCCCGGGACCGCCCCGGACCGCCCAGGACCGCCCCGGACCGCCCGGGACCGCCTGGGACCGCCCAAGACCGCTCCGGACCGACCGGGACCGCCCGGGACCGCCCGGGACCGCCCGGGACCGCCCGGGACCGCCCGGGACCGCTCTGGACCGCCCGGCACCGCCCGGGACTGCCCGGGACCGCCCGGGACCGCCCCGGACCGCCCCGGACCACCCCGGATTGCCCCGGACCGTCCAGGACCGCCCGGACCGCCCGGGACCGCCCCGGACTGCCCGGGACCGCCCCGGACCGCCCGGGACCACCCCGGACCGCCCGGGACCGCCCCGGACAGCCCGGGACCGCCCGGGACCGCCCGGGACCGCCCGGGACCGCCCGGGACCGCCCGGGACCGCCCGGGACAGCCCCGGACCGCCCTGGACCGCCCCGGACCGCCCGGGACCGCCCCGGACCGCCCGGGACCGCTCGGGACCGCCCGGGACCGCCCGGGACCGCCCGGGACCGCCCGGGACCGCCCGGGACCGCCCCGGACCGCCCGGGACCGCCCAGGACCGCCTGGGACCGCCCGGGACCGCGCTGGACCGCCGGGACCGCCCGGGACCGCCCTAGAACGCCCGGGACCGCCCGGGACCGCCTGGGACCGCCCCGGACCGCCCGGGACCGCCTCGGACCGCCCGGGACCGCCCAGGACCACCCGGGACCACCCTGGACCGCCCGGGACCGCCCTGGAACGCCCGGGACCGCCCGGGACCGCCCGGGACCACCCGGGACCGCCCTGGACCGCCCGGGACCACCTGGGACCGCCCGGGACCGCCCGGGACCGCCCCGGACCGCCCGGGACCACCCGGGACCGACCAGGACCGCTCGGGACCGCCCGGGACTGCCCGGGACCGCCCAGGACCGCCCGGGACCGCCTGGGACCGCCCCGGACCGCCCGGGACCGCCCGGGACTGCCCCGGACCGCCCGGGACCGGCCGGGACTGCCCGGGACCGCCCGGGACCGCCCAGGACCGCCCGAACCGCCCGAGACCGCCCGGGACCGCCCGGGACCGCCCGGGACCGCCCAGGACCGCCCGGGACCGCCCGGGAGTGCCCGGGACCGCCCAGGACCGCCCCGGACCGCCCGGGACCACCCGGGACCGCCCGGGACCGCCCGGGACCGCCCGGGACTGCCCGGGACCGCCCGGGACCGCCCGGGACCGCCCGGGACCGCCCCAGACCGCCCGGGACCGCCCCGGACCGCCCGGGACCGCCCTGGACCGCCCAGGACCGTCCCGGACCGCCCGGGACCGCCCGGGACCGCCTAAGACCGCTCCGGACCGCCCGGGACCGCCCGGGACCGCCCGGGACTGCCCGGGACCGCCCGGGACCGCCCGGGACCGCTCTGGACCGCCCGGGACCGCCCGGGACTGCCCGGGACGGCCCGGAACCGCCCCGGACCGCCCCTGACCACCCCGGATTGCCCCGGACCGTCCGGGACCGCCCCGGACCGCCCGGGACCGCCATGGACCACCCGGGACCGCCCCAGACCGCCCGGGACCGCCCCGGACCGCCCGGGACCGCCCCGGACCGGCCGGGACCGCCTCGGACCGCCCGGGACCGCCCGGGACCGCCCGGGACCGCCCGGGACCGCCCGGGACCGCTCTGGACCGCCCGGGACCGCCCGGGACTGCCCGGGACCGCCCGGGACCGCCCCGGACCGCGCCGGACCACCCCGGATTGCCCCGGACCGTCCGGGACCGCCCCGGACCGCCCGGGCCCGCCCCGGACCGCCCGGGACCGCCCCGGACCGCCCGGGACCGCCCCGGACCGCCCGGGACCGCCCCGGACCGCCCGGGACCGCCCCGGACCGCCCGGGACCGCCCGGGACCGCCCGGGACCGCCCGGGACCGCCCGGGACCGCCCGGGACCGCCCGGGGCCGCCCCGGACCGCCCTGGACCGCCCCGGACCGCCCGGGACCGCCCGGGACCGCCCGGGACCGCCCGGGACCGCCCGGGACCGCCCGGGACCGCCCGGGACCGCCCGGGACCGCCTGGGACCGCCCGGGACCGCCCTGGACCGCCAGGACCGCCCGGGACCGCCCGAGACTGCCCGGGACCACCCGGGACCGCCCGGGACTGCCCGTGACCGCCCGGACCGCCCCGGACCGCCCGGGACCGCACCCGGACCACCCAGGACCACACCCGGACAGCCCGGGACCGCCCCGACCGCCCGGGACCGCCCGGGACCATTCGGGACCGCCCCGGACCGCCCGGGACCGCCCTAGAACGCCCGGGGACCGCCCGGGACCGCCCGAGACCGCCCCGGACCGCCCGGGACCACCTCGGACCGCCCGGGACCGCCCAGGACCGCCCGTGACCGCACTGGACCGCCCGGGACCGCCCTGGAACACCCGGGACCGCCCGAGACCGCCCGGGACCGCCCAGGACCGCCCGGGACCGCCCTGGACCGCCCGGGACCGCCCTGGACGGCCCGGGACCGCCCGGGACCGCCCGGGACCGCCCGGGAGCGCCCGGGACCGACCGGGACCGCCCCGGACCGCCCGGGACTACCCGGGACCGCCCGGGACCGCCCGGGACCGCCCGGGGCTGCCCGGGACCGCCCGGAACTGTCCGGGACCGCCCGGGACCGCGCGGGACCGCCCTGGACCGCCTGGAACCGACCGGGACCGCCCCGGACCGCCCGGGACTGCCCGGGACCGCCCGGGACCGCCCGGGACCGCCCGGGACCGCCCGAACCGCCCGAGACCGCCCGGGACCGCCCGGGAACGCCCGGGACCGCCCGGGTCCACACCGGACCGCCCGGGACCGCCCGGGACCGCCCGAACCGCCCGAGACCGCCCGGGACCGCCCGGGACCGCCCGGGACCGCCCGGGACCGCACCGGACCGCCCGGGACCGCCCGGGACCGCCCGGGACCGCAAGGGACCGCCCAGGACCGCCGCGGACCGCCCGGGACTGCCCCGGACCGCCCGGGACCACCCGGGACCGCCCGGGAGCGACCTGGACCGCCCAGGACCGCCCGGGACCGCCCGGGACCGCCCCGGACCGCCCGGGACCACCCGGGACCGCCCGGGACCGCCCGGGACCGCCCGGGACCGCCCGGGACCGCCCGGGACCGCCCGGACCGCCCGGGACCGCCCGGGACCGCCCGGGACTGCCCTGGACCGCCGCGGACCGCCCGGGACCGCCCCGGACCGACCGGGACCGCCCCAGACCGCCCAGGACCGCCCCGGACCGCCAGGGACCGCCCGGGACCGCCCAAGACCGCTCCGGACCGCCCGGGTCCTCCCGGGACCGCCCGGGACTGCCCGGGACCGCCCGGGACCGCCCGGGACCGCCCGGGACCGCTCTGGACCGCCCGATACCGCCCGGGACTGCCCGGGACCGCCCGGGACCGCCCCGGACCGCCCCGGACCACCCGGGACCGACCAGGACCGCCCGGGACCGCCCGGGACTGCCCGGGACCGCACGGGACCGCCCGGGACCGCCCGGGACTGCCCGGGACCGCCCCGGACCGCCCGGGACCGCCCGGGACTGCCCCGGACCGCCCGGGACCGCCCGGGACCGCCCGGGACCGCCCGGGACCGCCCGAACCGCCCGAGACCGCCCGGGACCGCCCGGGACCGCCCGGGACCGCCCGGGACCGCCCGGGACCGCCCGGGAGCGCCCGGGACCGCCCGGGACCGCCCGGGACTGCCCGGGACCGCCCGGGACCGCCCGGGACCACCCGGGACCGCCCGGGACCGCCCCGGACCGCCCGGGACCGCCCCGGACCGCCCGGGACCGCCCCGGACCGCCCAGGTCTGCCCCGAACCGCCCGGGACCGCCCGGGACCGCCCAAGACCGCTCCGGACCGCCCGGGACCGCCCGGCACCGCCCGGGACCGCCCGGGACCGCCCGGGACCGCTCTGGACCGCCCGGGCCCGCCCGGGACCGCCCGGGACCCGCCCGACCGCCCCGGACCACCCCGGATTGCCCCGGACCCGTCCGGGACCGCCCCGGACCGCCCGGGACCGCCCCGGACCGCCCGGGACCGCCCGGGACCGCCCGGGACCGCCCGGGACCGCCCCGGACCGCCCTGGACCGCCCCGGACCGCCCGGGACCGCCCGGGACCGCCCGGGACCGCCGGGACCGCCCGGGACCGCCCGGGACCGCCCGGGACCGCCTGGGACCGCCCGGGACCGCCCTGGACCGCCAGGACCGCCCGGGGACCGCCCGAGACCGCCCGGGACCACCCGGGACCGGCCGGGACTGCCCGTGACCGCCCGGACCGCCCCGGACCGCCCGGGACCGCACCCGGACCGCCCAGGACCACACCCGGACAGCCCGGGACCGCCCCGACCGCCCGGGACCGCCCGGGACCACCCGGACCGCCCCGGACCGCCCGGGACCGCCCTAGAACGCCCGGGACCGCCCGGGACCGCCCGAGACCGCCCCGGACCGCCCGTGACCACCTCGGACCGCCCGGGACCGCCCAGGACCGCCCGTGACCGCACTGGACCGCCCGGGGACCGCCCTGGAACGCCCGGGACCGCCCGAGACCGCCCGGGACCGCCCAGGACCGCCCGGGACCGCCCTGGACCGCCCGGGACTGCCCGGGACCGCCCGGGACCGCCCGGGACCGCCCGGGACCGCCCGGGAGCGCCCGGGACCGACCGGGACCGCCCCGGACCGCCCGGGACCACCCGGGACCGCCCGGGACCGCCGGGACCGCCCGGGACTGCCCGGGACCGCCCGGAACCGTAAGGGACCGCCCGGGACCGCCCGGGACCGCCCTGGACCGCCCGGGACCGACCGGGACCGCCCCGGACCGCCCGGGACTGCCCGGGACCGCCCGGGACCGCCCGGGACCGCCCGGGACCGCCCGAACCGCCCGAGACCGCCCGGGACCGCCCGGGAACGCCGGGACCGCCCGGGTCCACACCGGACCGCCCGGGACCGCCCGGGACCGCCCGAACCGCCCGAGACCGCCCGGGACCACCCGGGACCGCCCGGGACTGCCCGTGACCGCCCGGACCGCCCCGGACCGCCCGGGACCGCACCCGGACCACCCAGGACCACACCCGGACAGCCCGGGACCGCCCCGACCGCCCGGGACCGCCCGGGACCATTCGGGACCGCCCCGGACCGCCCGGGACCGCCCTAGAACGCCCGGGACCGCCCGGGACCGCCCGAGACCGCCCCGGACCGCCCGGGACCACCTCGGACCGCCCGGGACCGCCCAGGACCGCCCGTGACCGCACTGGACCGCCCGGGACCGCCCTGGAACGCCCGGGACCGCCCGAGACCGCCCGGGACCGCCCAGGACCGCCCGGGACCGCCCTGGACCGCCCGGGACCGCCCTGGACGGCCCGGGACCGCCCGGGACCGCCCGGGACCGCCCGGGAGCGCCCGGGACCGACCGGGACCGCCCCGGACCGCCCGGGACTACCCGGGACCGCCCGGGACCGCCCGGGACCGCCCGGGGCTGCCCGGGACCGCCCGGAACCGTCCGGGACCGCCCGGGACCGCGCGGGACCGCCCTGGACCGCCTGGGACCGACCGGGACCGCCCCGGACCGCCCGGGACTGCCCGGGACCGCCCGGGACCGCCCGGGACCGCCCGGGACCGCCCGAACCGCCCGAGACCGCCCGGGACCGCCCGGGAACGCCCGGGACCGCCCGGGTCCACACCGGACCGCCCGGGACCGCCCGGGACCGCCCGAACCGCCCGAGACCGCCCGGGACCGCCCGGGACCGCTCGGGACCGCCCGGGACCGCACCGGACCGCCCGGGACCGCCCGGGACCGCCCGGGACCGCAAGGGACCGCCCAGGACCGCCGCGGACCGCCCGGGACTGCCCCGGACCGCCCGGGACCACCCGGGACCGCCCGGGAGCGACCTGGACCGCCCGGGACCGACCGGGACCGCCCCGGATTGCCCGGGACTGCCCGGGACCGCCCGGGACCGCCCGGGACCGCCCGGGACCGCCCGAACCGCCCGAGACCGCCCGGGACCGCCCGGGAACGCCGGGACCGCCCGGGTCCACACCGGACCGCCCGGGACCGCCCGGGACCGCCCGAACCGCCCGAGACCGCCCGGGACCACCCGGGACCGCCCGGGACTGCCCGTGACCGCCCGGACCGCCCCGGACCGCCCGGGACCGCACCCGGACCACCCAGGACCACACCCGGACAGCCCGGACCGCCCCGACCGCCCGGGACCGCCCGGGACCATTCGGGACCGCCCCGGACCGCCCGGGACCGCCCTAGAACGCCCGGGACCGCCCGGGACCGCCCGAGACCGCCCCGGACCGCCCGGGACCACCTCGGACCGCCCGGGACCGCCCAGGACCGCCCGTGACCGCACTGGACCGCCCGGGACCGCCCTGGAACGCCCGGGACCGCCCGAGACCGCCCGGGACCGCCCAGGACCGCCCGGGACCGCCCTGGACCGCCCGGGACCGCCCTGGACGGCCCGGGACCGCCCGGGACCGCCCGGGACCGCCCGGGAGCGCCCGGGACCGACCGGGACCGCCCCGGACCGCCCGGGACTACCCGGGACCGCCCGGGACCGCCCGGGACCGCCCGGGGCTGCCCGGGACCGCCCGGAACCGTCCGGGACCGCCCGGGACCGCGCGGGACCGCCCTGGACCGCCTGGGACCGACCGGGACCGCCCCGGACCGCCCGGGACTGCCCGGGACCGCCCGGGACCGCCCGGGACCGCCCGGGACCGCCCGAACCGCCCGAGACCGCCCGGGACCGCCCGGGAACGCCCGGGACCGCCCGGGTCCACACCGGACCGCCCGGGACCGCCCGGGACCGCCCGAACCGCCCGAGACCGCCCGGGACCGCCCGGGACCGCCCGGGACCGCCCGGGACCGCACCGGACCGCCCGGGACCGCCCGGGACCGCCCGGGACCGCAAGGGACCGCCCAGGACCGCCGCGGACCGCCCGGGACTGCCCGGACCGCCCGGGACCACCCGGGACCGCCCGGGAGCGACCTGGACCGCCCAGGACCGCCCGGGACCGCCCGGGACCGCCCCGGACCGCCCGGGACCACCCGGGACCGCCCGGGACCGCCCGGGACCGCCCGGGACCGCCCGGGACCGCCCGGGACCGCCCGGGACCGCCCGGGACTGCCCCGGACCGCCGCGGACCGCCCGGGACCGCCCCGGACCGACCGGGACCGCCCCAGACCGCCCAGGACCGCCCCGGACCGCCCGGGACCGCCCGGGACCGCCCAAGACCGCTCCGGACCGCCCGGGTCCTCCCAGGACCGCCCGGGACCGCCCGGGACCGCCCGGGACCGCCCGGGACCGCCCGGGACCGCTCTGGACCGCCCGATACCGCCCGGGACTGCCCGGGACCGCCCGGGACCGCCCAAGACCGCTCCGGACCGCCCGGGACCGCCCGGCACCGCCCGGGACCGCCCGGGACCGCCCGGGACCGCCCGGGACCGCCCGGGACCGCCCGGGACCGCTCTGGACCGCCCGGGCCCGCCCGGGACCGCCCGGGACCGCCCCGGACCGCCCCGGACCACCCCGGATTGCCCCGGACCGTCCGGGACCGCCCCGGACCGCCCGGGACCGCCCCGGACCGCCCGGGACCGCCCGGGACCGCCCGGGACCGCCCGGGACCGCCCCGGACCGCCCTGGACCGCCCCGGACCGCCCGGGACCGCCCGGGACCGCCCGGGACCGCCCGGGACCGCCCGGGACCGCCTGGGACCGCCCGGGACCGCCCTGGACCGCCAGGACCGCCCGGGACCGCCCGAGACCGCCCGGGACCACCCGGGACCGGCCGGGACTGCCCGTGACCGCCCGGACCGCCCCGGACCGCCCGGGACCGCACCCGGACCGCCCAGGACCACACCCGGACAGCCCGGGACCGCCCCGACCGCCCGGGACCGCCCGGGACCACCCGGGACCGCCCCGGACCGCCCGGGACCGCCCTAGAACGCCCGGGACCGCCCGGGACCGCCCGAGACCGCCCCGGACCGCCCGGGACCACCTCGGACCGCCCGGGACCGCCCAGGACCGCCCGTGACCGCACTGGACCGCCCGGGACCGCCCTGGAACGCCCGGGACCGCCCGAGACCGCCCGGGACCGCCCAGGACCGCCCGGGACCGCCCTGGACCGCCCGGGACCGCCCGGGACCGCCCGGGACCGCCCGGGACCGCCCGGGACCGCCCGGGACCGCCCGGGACCGCCCGGGAGCGCCCGGGACCGACCGGGACCGCCCCGGACCGCCCGGGACCACCCGCGACCGCCCGGGACCGCCCGGGACCGCCCGGGACCGCCCGGGACTGCCCGGGACCGCCCGGAACCGTAAGGGACCGCCCGGGACCGCCCGGGACCGCCCTGGACCGCCCCGGGACCGACCGGGACCGCCCCAGACCGCCCGGGACTGCCCGGGACCGCCCGGGACCGCCCGGGACCGCCCGGGACCGCCCGAACCGCCCGAGACCGCCCGGGACCGCCCGGGAACGCCGGGACCGCCCGGGTCCACACCGGACCGCCCGGGACCGCCCGGGACCGCCCGAACCGCCCGAGACCGCCCGGGACCGCCCGGGACCGCCCGGGACCGCACGGGACCGCCCAGGACCGCCCCCGACCGCCCGGGAGCGACCTGGACCGCCCAGGACCGCCCGGGACCGCCCGGGACCGCCCCGGACCGCCCGGGACCACCCGGGACCGCCCGGGACCGCCCGGGACCGCCCGGGACCGCCCGGGACTGCCCGGGACCGCCCGGGACCGCCCGGTTCCGCCCGGGACCGCCCGGGACTGCCCCGGACCGCCCCGGACGTCCCGGGACCGCCCCGGACCGCCCGGGACCGCCCCGGACCGCCCAGGACCGCCCCGGACCGCCCGGGACCGCCCGGGACCGCCCAAGACCGCTCCGGACCGCCCGGGACCTCCCGGGACCGCCCGGGACCGCCCGGGACCGCCCGGGACTGCCCGGGACCGCCCGGGACCGCTCTGGACCGCACGATACCGCCCGGGACTGCCCGGGACCGCCCGGGACCGCCCCGGACCGCCCGGGACCGCCCCGGACCGCCCAGGACCGCCCCGGACCGCCCGGGACCGCCCGGGACCGCCCAAGACCGCTCCGGACCGCCCGGGACCTCCCGGGACCGCCCGGGACCGCCCGGGACCGCCCGGGACCGCCCGGGACCGCCCGGGACCGCTCTGGACCGCACGATACCGCCCGCGACTGCCCGGGACCGCCCGGGACCGCCCCGGACCGCCCCGGACCACCTGGGACCGACCAGGACCGCCCGGGACCGCCCGGGACTGCCCGGGACCGCCCGGAACCGCCCGGGACCGCCCGGGACCGCCCGGGACCGCCCCGGACCGCCCAGGACCGCCCCGGACCGCCCGGGACCGCCCCGGACCGCCCGGGACCGCCTCGGACCGCCCGGGACCGCCCGGGACCGCCCGGGACCGCCCGGGACCGCCCGGGACCGCTCTGGACCGCCCGGGACCGCCCGGGACTGCCCGGGACCGCCCGGGACCGCCCCGGACCGCGCCAGACCACCCCGGATTGCCCCGGACCGTCCGGGACCGCCCGGACCGCCCGGGCCCGCCCCGGACCGCCCGGGACCGCCCCGGACCGCCCGGGACCGCCCCGGACCGCCCGGGACCGCCCCGGACCGCCCGGGACCGCCCCGGACCGCCCGGGACCGCCCGGGACCGCCCGGGACCGCCCGGGACCGCCCGGGACCGCCCCGGACCGCCCCTGGACCACCCCGGACCGCCCGGGACCGCCCTGGACCGCCCGGGACCACCCGGGACCGCCCGGGACCGCCCGGGACCGCCCGGGACCGCCTGGGACCGCCCGGGACCGCCCTGGACCGCCAGGACCGCCCGGGACCGCCCGAGACCGCCCGGGACCACCCGGGACCGCCCGGGACTGCCCGTGACCGCCCGGACCGCCCCGGACCGCCCGGGACCGCACCCGGACCACCCAGGACCACACCCGGACAGCCCGGGACCGCCCCGACCGCCCGGGACCGCCCGGGACCATTCGGGACCGCCCCGGACCGCCCGGGACCGCCCTAGAACGCCCGGGACCGCCCGGGACCGCCCGAGACCGCCCCGGACCGCCCGGGACCACCTCGGACCGCCCGGGACCGCCCAGGACCGCCCGTGACCGCACTGGACCGCCCGGGACCGCCCTGGAACGCCCGGGACCGCCCGAGACCGCCCGGGACCGCCCTGGGACCGCCCAGGTCTGCCCCGGACCGCCCGGGACCGCCCGGGACCGCCCAAGACCGCTCCGGACCGCCCGGGACCGCCCGGCACCGCCCGGGACCACCCGGGACCGCCCGGGACCGCCCGGGACCGCCCGGGACCGCCCGGGACCGCTCTGGACCGCCCGGGCCTGCCCGGGACCGCCCGGGACCGCCCCGGACCGCCCCGGACCACCCCGGATTGCCCCGGACCGTCCGGGACCGCCCGGACCGCCCGGGACCGCCCCGGACCGCCCGGGACCGCCCGGGACCGCCCGGGACCGCCCGGGACCGCCCCGGACCGCCCTGGACCGCCCCGGACCGCCCGGGACCGCCCGGGACCGCCCGGGACCGCCCGGGACCGCCCGGGACCGCCCGGGACCGCCCGGGACCGCCTGGGACCGCCCGGGACCGCCCTGGACCGCCAGGACCGCCCGGGACCGCCCGAGACCGCCCGGGACCACCCGGGACCGGCCGGGACTGCCCGTGACCGCCCGGACCGCCCCGGACCGCCCGGGACCGCACCCGGACCGCCCAGGACCACACCCGGACAGCCCGGGACCGCCCCGACCGCCCGGGACCGCCCGGGACCACCCGGGACCGCCGCGGACCGCCCGGGACCGCCCTAGAACGCCCGGGACCGCCCGGGACCGCCCGAGACCGCCCCGGACCGCCCGGGACCACCTCGGACCGCCCGGGACCGCCCAGGACCGCCCGTGACCGCACTGGACCGCCCGGAACCGCCCTGGAACGCCCGGGACCGCCCGAGACCGCCCGGGACCGCCCAGGACCGCCCGGGACCGCCCTGGACCGCCCGGGACCGCCCGGGACCGCCCGGGACCGCCCGGGACCGCCCGGGACCGCCCGGGAGCGCCCGGGACCGACCGGGACCGCCCCGGACCGCCCGGGACCACCCGGGACCGCCCGGGACCGCCCGGGACCGCCCGGGACTGCCCGGGACCGCCCGGAACCGTCCGGGACCGCCCGGGACCGCCCGGGACCGCCCTGGACCGCCCGGGACCGACCGGGACCGCCCCGGACCGCCCGGGACTGCCCGGGACCGCCCGGGACCGCCCGGGACCGCCCGGGACCGCCCGAACCGCCCGAGACCGCCCGGGACCGCCCGGGAACGCCCGGGACCGCCCACCGGACCGCCCGGGGACCGCCCGGGACCGCCCGAACCGCCCGAGACCGCCCGGGACCGCCCGGGACCCGCCCGGGACCGCACGGGACCGCCCAGGACCGCCCCCGACCGCCCGGGAGCGACCTGGACCGCCCAGGACCGCCCGGGACCGCCCGGGACCGCCCCGGACCGCCCGGGACCACCCGGGACCGCCCGGGACCGCCCGGGACCGCCCGGGACCGCCCGGGACTGCCCGGGACCGCCCGGGACCGCCCGGTTCCGCCCGGGACCGCCCGGGACTGCCCCGGACCGCCCCGGACCGCCCGGGACCGCCCCGGACCGCCCGGGACCGCCCGGACCGCCCAGGACCGCCCCGG
This sequence comes from Petromyzon marinus, assembly GCF_048934315.1. NCBI lineage: Eukaryota > Metazoa > Chordata > Hyperoartia > Petromyzontiformes > Petromyzontidae > Petromyzon > Petromyzon marinus. Next base: position 45,856 of record NW_027423582.1, read on the forward strand.
ACCGCCCGGGACCGCCCGGGATCGCCCAAGACCGCTCCGGACCGCCCGGGACCTCCCGAGACCGCCCGGGACCGCCCGGGACCGCCCGGGACCGCCCGGGACCGCCCGGGACCGCCCGGGACCGCTCTGGACCGCACGATACCGCCCGGGACTGCCTGGGACCGCCCGGGACCGCCCCGGACCGCCCCGGACCACCTGGGACCGACCAGGACCGCCCGGGACCGCCCGGGACCGCCCGGGACCGCTCTGGACCGCACGATACCGCCCGGGACTGCCCGGGACCGCCCGGGACCGCCCCGGACCGCCCCGGACCACCTGGGACCGACCAGGACCGCCCGGGACCGCCCGGGACTGCCCGGGACCGCCCGGAACCGCCCGGGACCGCCCGGGACCGGCCCGGGACCGCCCCGGACCGCCCGGGACCGCCCCGGACTGCCCGGGACCGCCCCGGACCGCCCGGGACCGCCTCGGACCGCCCGGGACCGCCCGGGACCGCCCGGGACCGCCCGGGACCGCCGGGACCGCTCTGGACCGCCCGGGACCGCCCGGGACTGCCCGGGACCGCCCGGGACCGCCCCGGACCGCGCCAGACCACCCCGGATTGCCCCGGACCGTCCGGGACCGCCCCGGACCGCCCGGGCCCGCCCCGGACCGCCCGGGACCGCCCCGGACCGCCCGGGACCGCCCCGGACCGCCCGGGACCGCCCCGGCCGCCCGGGACCGCCCCGGACCGCCCGGGACCGCCCGGGACCGCCCGGGACCGCCCGGGACCGCCCGGGACCGCCCGGGACCGCCCCGGACCGCCCTGGACCACCCCGGACCGCCCGGGACCGCCCGGGACCGCCCGGGACCGCCCGGGACCGCCCTGGACCGCCCAGGACCACCCGGGACCGCCCGGGACCGCCCGGGACTGCCCGGGACCGCCTGGGACCGCCCGGGACCGCCCTGGACCGCCAGGACCGCCCGGGACCGCCCGAGACCGCCCGGGACCACCCGGGACCGCCCGGGACTGCCCGTGACCGCCCGGACCGCCCCGGACCGCCCGGGACCGCACCCGGACCACCCAGGACCACACCCGGACAGCCCGGGACCGCCCCGACCGCCCGGGACCGCCCGGGACCATTCGGGACCGCCCCGGACCGCCCGGGACCGCCCTAGAACGCCCGGGACCGCCCGGGACCGCCCGAGACCGCCCCGGACCGCCCGGGACCACCTCGGACCGCCCGGGACCGCCCAGGACCGCCCGTGACCGCACTGGACCGCCCGGGACCGCCCTGGAACGCCCGGGACCGCCCGAGACCGCCCGGGACCGCCCTGGACCGCCCAGGTCTGCCCCGGACCGCCCGGGACCGCCCGGGACCGCCCAAGACCGCTCCGGACCGCCCGGGACCGCCCGGCACCGCCCGGGACCGCCCGGGACCGCCCGGGACCGCCCGGGACCGCCCGGGACCGCCCGGGACCGCTCTGGACCGCCCGGGCCTGCCCGGGACCGCCCGGGACCGCCCCGGACCGCCCCGGACCACCCCGGATTGCCCCGGACCGTCCGGGACCGCCCCGGACCGCCCGGGACCGCCCCGGACCGCCCGGGACCGCCCGGGACCGCCCGGGACCGCCCGGGACCGCCCCGGACCGCCCTGGACCGCCCCGGACCGCCCGGGACCGCCCGGGACCGCCCGGGACCGCCCGGGACCGCCCGGAACCGCCCGGGACCGCCCGGGACCGCAAGGGACCGCCCAGGACCGCCGCGGACCGCCCGGGACTGCCCCGGACCGCCCGGGACCACCCGGGACCGCCCGGGAGCGACCTGGACCGCCCGGGACCGACCGGGACCGCCCGGACCGCCCGGGACTGCCCGGGACCGCCCGGGACCGCCCGGGACCGCCCGGGACCGCCCGAACCGCCCGAGACCGCCCGGGACCGCCCGGGAACGCCGGGACCGCCCGGGTCCACACCGGACCGCCCGGGACCGCCCGGGACCGCCCGAACCGCCCGAGACCGCCCGGGACCACCCGGGACCGCCCGGGACTGCCCGTGACCGCCCGGACCGCCCCGGACCGCCCGGGACCGCACCCGGACCACCCAGGACCACACCCGGACAGCCCGGGACCGCCCCGACCGCCCGGGACCGCCCGGGACCATTCGGGACCGCCCGGACCGCCCGGGACCGCCCTAGAACGCCCGGGACCGCCCGGGACCGCCCGAGACCGCCCCGGACCGCCCGGGACCACCTCGGACCGCCCGGGACCGCCCAGGACCGCCCGTGACCGCACTGGACCGCCCGGGACCGCCCTGGAACGCCCGGGACCGCCCGAGACCGCCCGGGACCGCCCAGGACCGCCCGGGACCGCCCTGGACCGCCCGGGACCGCCCTGGACGGCCCGGGACCGCCCGGGACCGCCCGGGACCGCCCGGGAGCGCCCGGGACCGACCGGGACCGCCCCGGACCGCCCGGGACTACCCGGGACCGCCCGGGACCGCCCGGGACCGCCCGGGGCTGCCC
>NW_027423583.1:0-48109 GCF_048934315.1 Petromyzon marinus
GAGTGGGTGGGTGAGTGAGTGGGTGAGTGTGAGGGTGAGTGAGTGGGTGAGTCAGTGGGTGGCTGAGTGAGTGAGTTGGTGAGTGAGTGGGTGAGTGTGTGGCTGAGTGAGTGAGTTGGTGAGTGAGTGGGTGAGTGTGTGGGTGAGTGAGTGAGTGGGTGAGTGAGTGGGTAAGTGAATGGGTGAGTGAGTGGGTGAGTGAGTGGTGAGTGGGTGAGTGAGTGGGTGAGTGGGTCGGTGAATTGGTGAGTGAGTGAGATGGTGAGTAAGATGGTGAGTGAGTGGGTGAATGAGAGGGTGAGTGAGTGGGTGAATGAGAGGGTGAGTGAGATGGTGAGTGAGTGGGTGGGTGAGTGAGTGAGATGGCAAGCGAGTGGGTGAGTGAGATGGTGAGTGAGTGGGTGATTTAGTGGGTGAGTGAGTGGGTGGGTGAGTGAGTGGGTGGGTGGGTGGGTGAGTGAGTGAGTGAGTGTGGGTGGTGAGTGGGTGAGTGAGTGGGTGAGTGGATGGGTGAATGGGTGAGTGAGTGAGTGGGTGAGTGAGTGAGTGGGTGAGTGGGTGAGTGAGTTGGTGAGTGTGAGGGTGAGTGATTGGGTGAGTGAGTGGGTGAGTGAGTGGGTGAGTGAGTGAGTGAGTGGGTGAGTGGGTGAGTGAGTGAGTTGGTGAGTGAGTGGGTGAGTGTGTGGGTGAGTGAGTGTGTGGGTGAGTAAGTGGGTGGGTGGGTGGGTGAGTGAGTGGGTGGTGAGTGGGTGAGTGAGTGGGTGAGTGGATGGGTGAATGGGTGAGTGAGTGAGTGAGTGGGTGAGTGAGTGAGTGGGTGAGTGAGTGAGTGGGTGAGTGAGTGAGTGGGTGAGTGAGTGGGTGGGTGAGTGAGTGAGTGGGTGAGTGAGTGGGTGAGTGAGTGGGTGAGTGGGTGAGTGAGTGGGTGAGTGTGAGGGTGAGTGATTGGGTGAGTGAGTGGGTGAGTGAGTGAGTGAGTGGGTGAGTGAGTGGGTGAGTGAGTGAGTTGGTGAGTTAGTGGGTGAGTGTGTGGGTGAGTGAGTGGGTGATTGAGTGGGTGAGTGAATGGGTGAGTGAGTGGGTGAGTGAGTGGTGAGTGGGTGAGTGAGTGGGTGAGTGGGTGGGTGAATTGGTGAGTGAGTGGGTGAGTGAGTGGGTGAGTGGGTGAGTGAGTGAATGGGTGAGTGAGTGAGTGGGTGAGTGGTTGAGTGGGTAAGTGAGTGCGTAAGTGAGTGGGTGAGTGAGTGAGTGTGTGAGTGGGTGAGTGAGTGGGTGGGTGAGTAAGTGGGTGAGTGAGTGGGTGAGTGAGTGAGTGTGTGAGTGGGTGAGTGGGTGGGTGAGTGGGTGAGTGAGTGAGTGGGTGAGTAAGTAGGTGAGTGAGTGGGTGAGTGGGTGAGTGAGTGGGTGAGTGTGAGGGTGAGTGAGTGGGTGGGTGAGTGAGTGGGTGAGTGTGAGGGTGAGTGAGTGGGTGAGTGAGTGGGTGGCTGAGTGAGTGAGTTGGTGAGTGAGTGGGTGAGTGTGTGGCTGAGTGAGTGAGTTGGTGAGTGAGTGGGTGAGTGTGTGGGTGAGTGAGTGAGTGGGTGAGTGAGTGGGTAAGTGAATGGGTGAGTGAGTTGGTGAGTGAGTGGTGAGTGGGTGAGTGAGTGGGTGAGTGGGTCGGTGAATTGGTGAGTGAGTGGGTGAGTGAGTGGGTGAGTGGGTGAGTGAGTGAATGGGTGAGTGAGTGAGTGGGTGTGGGTAAGTGAGTGCGTAAGTGAGTGGGTGAGTGAGTGAGTGAGTGTGTGAGTGGGTGAGTGAGTGGGTGGGTGAGTAAGTGGGTGAGTGGGTGAGTGAGTGAGTGTGTGTGTGAGTGGGTGAGTGGGTGAGTGAGTGGGTGAGTGAGTGGGTGAGTAAGTGGGTGAGTGAGTGGGTGAGTGAGTGGGTGAGTGAGTGAGTGGGTGAGTGAGTGGGTGAGTGAATGGGTGAGTGAGTGGGTGAGTGGGTGAGTGAGTGGTGAGTGGGTGAGTGAGTGGGTGAGTGGGTGGGTGAATTGGTGAGTGAGTAGGTGAGTGAGTGGGTGAGTGGGTGAGTGAGTGAATGGCTGAGTGGGTGAGTGGGTGAGTGTGTGAGTGGGTGAGTGAGTGAGTGAGTGGGTGAGTGAGTGAGTTGGTGAGTGAGTGGGTGAGTGTGTGGGTGAGTGAGTGGGTGGGTGAGTGAGTGGGTGGGTGGGTGGGTGAGTGAGTGGGTGGTGAGTGGGTGAGTGAGTGGGTGAGTGGATGGGTGAATGGGTGAGTGAGTGAGTGGGTGAGTGAGTGAGTGGGTGAGTGAGTGGGTGGGTGAGTGAGTGAGTGGGTGAGTGAGTGGGTGAGTGAGTGGTTGAGTGGGTGAGTGAGTGGGTGAGTGTGAGGGTGAGTGATTGGGTGAGTGAGTGGGTGAGTGAGTGAGTGGGTGAGTGAGTGAGTGGGTGAGTGAGTGGGTGAGTGTGTGGGTGAGTGAGTGGGTGATTGAGTGGGTGAGTGAATGGGTGAGTGAGTGGGTGAGTGAGTGGTGAGTGGGTGAGTGAGTGGGTGAGTGGGTGGGTGAATTGGTGAGTGAGTGGGTGAGTGAGTGGGTGAGTGGGTGATTGAGTGAATGGGTGAGTGAGTGAGTGGGTGAGTGGGTAAGTGAGTGCGTAAGTGAGTGGGTGAGTGAGTGAGTGTGTGAGTGGGTGAGTGAGTGGGTGGGTGAGTAAGTGGGTGAGTGAGTGGGTGAGTGAGTGAGTGTGTGAGTGGGTGAGTGGGTGAGTGAGTGGGTGAGTGAGTGAGTGAGTGGGTGCGTAAGTAGGTGAGTGAGTGGGTGAGTGGGTGAGTGAGTGGGTGAGTGTGAGGGTGAGTGAGTGGGTGGGTGAGTGAGTGGGTGAGTGTGAGGGTGAGTGAGTGGGTGAGTGATTGGGTGGCTGAGTGAGTGAGTTGGTGAGTGAGTGGGTGAGTGTGTGGCTGAGTGAGTGAGTTGGTGAGTGAGTGGGTGAGTGTGTGGGTGAGTGAGTAAGTGGGTGAGTGAGTGGGTAAGTGAATGGGTGAGTGAGTGGGTGAGTGAGTGGTGAGTGGGTGAGTGAGTGGGTGAGTGGGTCGGTGAATTGGTGATTGAGTGAGATTGTGAGTAAGATGGTGAGTGAGTGGGTGAATGAGAGGGTGAGTGAGTGGGTGAATGAGAGGGTGAGTGAGATGGTGAGTGAGTGGGTGGGTGAGTGAGTGAGATGGCAAGTGAGTGGGTGAGTGAGATGGTGAGTGAGTGGGTGATTTAGTGGGTGAGTGAGTGGGTGGGTGAGTGAGTGGGTGGGTGGGTGGGTGAGTGAGTGAGTGGGTGGTGAGTGGGTGAGTGAGTGGGTGAGTGGATGGGTGAATGGGTGAGTGAGTGAGTGGGTGAGTGAGTGAGTGGGTGATGAGTGGTTGGGTGAATGAGTGAGTGGGTGAGTGAGTGGGTGAGTGAGTGGGTGAGTGGGTGAGTGAGTTGGTGAGTGTGAGGGTGAGTGATTGGGTGAGTGAGTGGGTGAGTGAGTGAGTGGGTGAGTGGGTGAGTGAGTGAGTTGGTGAGTGAGTGGTGAGTGAGTGGGTGAGTGGGTGAGTGAGTGGGTGAGTGTGAGGGTGAGTGAGTGGGTGGGTGAGTGAGTGGGTGAGTGTGAGGGTGAGTGAGTGGGTGAGTGAGTGGGTGGCTGAGTGAGTGAGTTGGTGAGTGAGTGGGTGAGTGTGTGGCTGAGTGAGTGAGTTGGTGAGTGAGTGGGTGAGTGTGTGGGTGAGTGAGTGAGTGGGTGAGTGAGTGGGTAAGTGAATGGGTGAGTGAGTGGGTGAGTGAGTGGTGAGTGGGTGAGTGAGTGGGTGAGTGGGTCGGTGAATTGGTGAGTGAGTGAGATGGTGAGTAAGATGGTGAGTGAGTGGGTGAATGAGAGGGTGAGTGAGTGGGTGAATGAGAGGGTGAGTGAGATGGTGAGTGAGTGGGTGGGTGAGTGAGTGAGATGGCAAGCGAGTGGGTGAGTGAGATGGTGAGTGAGTGGGTGATTTAGTGGGTGAGTGAGTGGGTGGGTGAGTGAGTGGGTGGGTGGGTGGGTGAGTGAGTGAGTGGGTGGTGAGTGGGTGAGTGAGTGGGTGAGTGGATGGGTGAATGGGTGAGTGGGTGAGTGAGTGGGTGAGTGTGAGGGTGAGTGAGTGGGTGGGTGAGTGAGTGGGTGATTGTGAGGGTGAGTGAGTGGGTGAGTGAGTGGGTGGCTGAGTGAGTGAGTTGGTGAGTGAGTGGGTGAGTGTGTGGCTGAGTGAGTGAGTTGGTGAGTGAGTGGGTGAGTGTGTGGGTGAGTGAGTGAGTGGGTAAGTGAGTGGGTAAGTGAATGGGTGAGTGAGTGGGTGAGTGAGTGGTGAGTGGGTGAGTGAGTGGGTGAGTGGGTCGGTGAATTGGTGAGTGAGTGAGATGGTGAGTAAGATGGTGAGTGAGTGGGTGAATGAGAGGGTGAGTGAGTGGGTGAATGAGAGGGTGAGTGAGATGGTGAGTGAGTGGGTGGGTGAGTGAGTGAGATGGCAAGCGAGTGGGTGAGTGAGATGGTGAGTGAGTGGGTGATTTAGTGGGTGAGTGAGTGGGTGGGTGAGTGAGTGGGTGGGTGGGTGGGTGAGTGAGTGAGTGGGTGGTGAGTGGGTGAGTGAGTGGGTGAGTGGATGGGTGAATGGGTGAGTGAGTGAGTGGGTGAGTGAGTGAGTGGGTGATGAGTGGTTGGGTGAATGAGTGAGTGGGTGAGTGAGTGGGTGAGTGGGTGAGTGGGTGAGTGAGTTGGTGAGTGTGAGGGTGAGTGATTGGGTGAGTGAGTGGGTGAGTGAGTGAGTGAGTGGGTGAGTGGGTGAGTGAGTGAGTTGGTGAGTGAGTGGGTGAGTGTGTGGGTGAGTGAGTGTGTGGGTGAGTGAGTGGGTGGGTGGGTGAGTGAGTGGGTGGTGAGTGGGTGAGTGAGTGGGTGAGTGGATGGGTGAATGGGTGAGTGAGTGAGTGGGTGAGTGAGTGAGTGGGTGAGTGAGTGGGTGGGTGAGTGAGTGAGTGGGTGAGTGAGTGGGTGAGTGAGTGGGTGAGTGGGTCAGTGAGTGGGTGAGTGTGAGGGTGAGTGATTGGGTGAGTGAGTGGGTGAGTGAGTGAGTGAGTGGGTGAGTGAGTGAGTGGGTGAGTGAGTGAGTTGGTGAGTGAGTGGGTGAGTGTGTGGGTGAGTGAGTGGGTGATTGAGTGGGTGAGTGAATGGGTGAGTGAGTGGGTGAGTGAGTGGTGAGTGGGTGAGTGAGTGGGTGAGTGGGTGGGTGAATTGGTGAGTGAGTGGGTGAGTGAGTGGGTGAGTGGGTGAGTGAGTGAATGGGTGAGAGAGTGAGTGGGTGAGTGGTTGAGTGGGTAAGTGAGTGCGTAAGTGAGTGGGTGAGTGAGTGAGTGTGTGAGTGGGTGAGTGAGTGGGTGGGTGAGTAAGTGGGTGAGTGAGTGGGTGAGTGAGTGAGTGTGTGAGTGGGTGAGTGGGTGAGTGAGTGGGTGAGTGAGTGAGTGGGTGAGTAAGTAGGTGAGTGAGTGGGTGAGTGGGTGAGTGAGTGGGTGAGTGTGAGGGTGAGTGAGTGGGTGGGTGAGTGAGTGGGTGAGTGTGAGGGTGAGTGAGTGGGTGAGTTAGTGGGTGGCTGAGTGAGTGATTTGATGAGTGAGTGGGTGAGTGTGTGGCTGAGTGAGTGAGTTGGTGAGTGAGTGGGTGAGTGTGTGGGTGAGTGAGTGAGTGGGTGAGTGAGTGGGTAAGTGAATGGGTGAGTGAGTGGGTGAGTGAGTGGTGAGTGGGTGAGTGAGTGGGTGAGTGGGTCGGTGAATTGGTGAGTGAGTGGGTGAGTGAGTGGGTGAGTGGGTGAGTGAGTGAATGGGTGAGTGAGTGAGTGGGTGAGTGAGTGGGTGAGTAAGTGGGTGAGTGAGTGGGTGAGTGAGTGGGTGAGTGGGTGAGTGAGTTGGTGAGTGTGAGGGTAAGTGAGTGCGTAAGTGAGTGGGTGAGTGAGTGAGTGAGTGTGTGAGTGGGTGAGTGAGTGGGTGGGTGAGTAAGTGGGTGAGTGAGTGGGTGAGTGAGTGAGTGTGTGTGTGAGTGGGTGAGTGGGTGAGTGAGTGGGTGAGTGAGTGGGTGAGTAAGTGGGTGAGTGAGTGGGTGAGTGAGTGGGTGAGTGGGTGAGTGAGTTGGTGAGTGTGAGGGTGAGTGATTGGGTGAGTGAGTGGGTGAGTGAGTGAGTGAGTGGGTGAGTGGGTGAGTGAGTGAGTTGGTGAGTGAGTGGGTGAGTGTGTGGGTGAGTGAGTGTGTGGGTGAGTGAGTGGGTGGGTGGTTGGGTGAGTGAGTGGGTGGTGAGTGGGTGAGTGAGTGGGTGAGTGGATGGGTGAATGGGTGAGTGAGTGAGTGGGTGAGTGAGTGAGTGGGTGAGTGAGTGGGTGGGTGAGTGAGTGGGTGAGTGAGTGGGTGAGTGAGTGGGTGAGTGGGTGAGTGAGTGGGTGAGTGTGAGGGTGAGTGATTGGGTGAGTGAGTGGGTGAGTGAGTGAGTGGGTGAGTGAGTGAGTGGGTGAGTGAGTGAGTTGGTGAGTGAGTGGGTGAGTGTGTGGGTGAGTGAGTGGGTGATTGAGTGGGTGAGTGAATGGGTGAGTGAGTGGGTGTGTGAGTGGTGAGTGGGTGAGTGAGTGGGTGAGTGGGTGGGTGAATTGGTGAGTGAGTGGGTGAGTGAGTGGGTGAGTGGGTGAGTGAGTGAATGGGTGAGTGAGTGAGTGGGTGAGTGGTTGAGTGGGTAAGTGAGTGCGTAAGTGAGTGGGTGAGTGAGTGAGTGAGTGTGTGAGTGGGTGAGTGAGTGGGTGGGTGAGTAAGTGGGTGAGTGAGTGGGTGAGTGAGTGAGTGTGTGAGTGGGTGAGTGGGTGAGTGAGTGGGTGAGTGAGTGAGTGGGTGAGTAAGTAGGTGAGTGAGTGGGTGAGTGGGTGAGTGAGTGGGTGAGTGTGAGGGTGAGTGAGTGGGTGGCTGAGTGAGTGGGTGAGTGTGAGGGTGAGTGAGTGGGTGAGTGAGTGGGTGGCTGAGTGAGTGAGTTGGTGAGTGAGTGGGTGAGTGTGTGGCTGAGTGAGTTGGTGAGTGAGTGGGTGAGTGTGTGGGTGAGTGAGTGAGTGGGTGAGTGAGTGGGTAAGTGAATGGGTGAGTGAGTGGGTGAGTGAGTGGTGAGTGGGTGAGTGAGTGGGTGAGTGAGTGGGTGAGTGGGTGAGTGAGTGAATGGGTGAGTGAGTGAATGGGTGTGGGTAAGTGAGTGCGTAAGTGAGTGGGTGAGTGAGTGAGTGAGTGTGTGAGTGGGTGAGTGAGTGGGTGGGTGAGTAAGTGGGTGAGTGAGTGGGTGAGTGAGTGAGTGTGTGTGTGAGTGGGTGAGTGGGTGAGTGAGTGGGTGAGTGAGTGGGTGAGTAAGTGGGTGAGTGAGTGGGTGAGTGAGTGGGTGAGTGAGTGAGTGGGTGAGTGAGTGGGTGAGTGAATGGGTGAGTGAGTGGGTGAGTGGGTGAGTGAGTGGTGAGTGGGTGAGTGAGTGGGTGGGTGAATTGGTGAGTGAGTAGGTGAGTGAGTGGGTGAGTGGGTGAGTGAGTGAATGGCTGAGTGGGTGAGTGGGTGAGTGTGTGAGTGGGTGAGTGTGTGAGTGGGTGAGTGATTGGGTAAGTGGGTGAGTGGGTGAGTGAGTGAGTGGGTGAGTGAGTGGGTGGGTGAGTGAGTGGGTGAGTAAGTGGGTGATTGAGTGGGTGATTGAGTGGGTGGGTCGCCCACACAAGTCACTCATAGTCACTCACACAGTCACTCATAGTCATTCACAGTCATTCACAGTCAATTAGTCACTCATAGTCACTCACACAGTCACTCACACAGTCACTCAGTCACTCAAACAGTCACTCACACAGTCACTCATAGTCACTCACACAGTCACACAGTCACTCATAGTCACTCACAGTCACTCACAGTCACTCAAAAAGTAACTCAGAGTCACTCACAGTCACTCACACAGTCACTCACAGTCACTCACACAGTCACTCACAGTCACTCATAGTCACTCACAGTCACTCACACAGTGACTCATAGTCACTCAGAGTCACTCACAGTCACTCAGAGTCACTCAGTCACTCACAGTCACTCACACAGTCACACAAACAGTCACTCACAGTCACTCACAGTCACTCACACAGTTACTCAGTCACTCATGGTCACTCACAGTCACTCACACAGTCACTCACACAGTCACTCATAGTCACTCACAGTTACTCACAGTCACTCACACAATCACTCAGAGTCACTCAGAGTCACTCAGACAGTCACTCACACAGTCACTCATAGTCATTCACAGTCATTCACACAGTCAAATAGTCACTCATAGTCACTCACACAGTTACTCAGTCACTCACACAGTCACTCATAGTCACTCACAGTCAATGAGTCACTCACAAAATCACTCAGTCACTCAGTCACTCATAGTCACTCACACAGTCACTCACAGTCACTCATAATCACTCACACAGTCACTCAGAGTCACTCACTCAGACTCACTGACAGTCACACAGTCACTCACACAAGTCACTCATAGTCACTCACACAGTCACTCACACAGTCACTCATAGTCACTCATAGTCACTCACACAGTCACTCACACAGTCACTCAGTCACTCATAGTCACTCACAGTCACTCACACAGTCACTCGTAGTCACTCACAGTCACTCACACAGCCACTCACACAGTCACTCATAGTCACTCACAGCCACTCACACAATCACTCAGAGTCACTCAGAGTCACTCACACAGTCACTCACACAGGCACTCATTCACTCACACAGTCATTCACACAGTCACTCATAGTCAGTCATAGTCACTCACACAGTCAATTACAGTCACTCATACAGTCACTCATAGTCACTCACAGTCACTCACACAGTCACTCATTCACTCATAGTCACTAATAGTGACTCACACAGTCACTCATAGTCACTCAGTCATTCTCACAGTCAATTAGTCACTCATAGGCACTCACCAGTCAATTACAGCCACTCACACAGTCACTCAGATTCACTCACACAGTCTCTCACACAGTCACTCAGAGTCACTCAGTCACTCACACAGTCACTCAAAGTCACTCACACAGTCAATTACAGTCACTCACAGTCACTCATAGTCACTCATATTCACTCACAGTCACTCACAGTCACTCACACAGTCACACATAGTCACTCACAGTCACTCACACAGTCACTCACAAAGTCACTCACAGTCACTCACACAGCCACTCTCACAGTCACTCACAGTCACTCACACGGTCAATTATAGTCACTCACAGTCACTCACAGTCACTCACACAGTCACTCACAGTCACTCACACAGTCACTCACAGTCACTCACACAGTGACTCATAGTCACTCAGAGTCACTCACAGTCACTCAGAGTCACTCAGTCACTCACAGTCACTCACACAGTCACTGTCACTCATGGTCACTCACAGTCACTCACACAGTCACTCACACAGTCACTCATAGTCACTCACAGTTACTCACAGTCACTCACACAATCACTCAGAGTCACTCACACAGTCACTCACACAGTCACTCATAGTCTTTCACAGTCATTCACACAGTCAAATAGTCACTCATAGTCACTCACACAGTCACTCAGTCACTCACACAGTCACTCATAGTCACTCACAGTCAATCAGTCACTCACAAAATCACTCAGTCACTCAGTCACTCACAGCCACTCACACAGTTACACAGTCACTCACACAGTCACTCATAGTCACTCACACAGTCACACAGTCACTCATAGTCACTCACAGTCACTCACAGTCACTCAAAAAGTAACTCAGAGTCACTCACAGTCACTCACACAGTCACTCACAGTCACTCACACAGTCACTCACAGTCACTCATAGTCACTCACAGTCACTCACACAGTAACTCATAGTCACTCAGAGTCACTCACAGTCACTCAGAGTCACTCAGTCACTCACAGTCACTCACACAGTCACACAAACAGTCACTCACAGTCACTCACAGTCACTCACACAGTCACTCAGTCACTCATGGTCACTCACAGTCACTCACACAGTCACTCACACAGTCACTCATAGTCACTCACAGTTACTCACAGTCACTCACACAATCACTCAGAGTCACTCAGAGTCACTCAGACAGTCACTCACACAGTCACTCATAGTCATTCACAGTCATTCACACAGTCAAATAGTCACTCATAGTCATTCACACAGTCACTCAGTCACTCACACAGTCACTTATAGTCACTCACAGTCAATGAGTCACTCACAAAATCACTCAGTCACTCAGTCACTCATAGTCACTCACACAGTCACTCACAGTCACTCATAATCACTCACACAGTCACTCAGAGTCACTCACTCAGACTCACTGACAGTCACACAGTCACTCACACAAGTCACTCATAGTCACTCACACAGTCACTCACACAGTCACTCATAGTCACTCATAGTCACTCACACAGTCACTCACACAGTCACTCAGTCACTCATAGTCACTCACAGTCACTCACACAGTCACTCGTAGTCACTCACAGTCACTCACACAGCCACTCACACAGTCACTCATAGTCACTCACAGCCACTCACACAATCACTCAGAGTCACTCAGAGTCACTCACACAGTCACTCACACAGTCAATTACAGTCACTCATACAGTCACTCATAGTCACTCACAGTCACTCACACAGTCACTCATTCACTCATAGTCACTAATAGTCACTCACACAGTCACTCATAGTCACTCAGTCATTCTCACAGTCAATTAGTCACTCATAGGCACTCACCAGCCAATTACAGCCACTCACACAGTCACTCAGAGTCACTCACACAGTCTCTCACACAGTCACTCAAAGTCACTCAGTCACTCACACAGTCACTCAAAGTCACTCACACAGTCAATTACAGTCACTCACAGTCACTCATAGTCACTCATAGTCACTCACAGTCACTCACAGTCACTCACAGTCACTCACACAGTCACACATAGTCACTCACAGTCACTCACACAGTCACTCACAAAGTCACTCACAGTCACTCACACAGCCACTCTCACAGTCACTCACACGGTCAATTATAGTCACTCAGAGTCACTCACAGTCACTCACACAGTCACTCACAGTCACTCACACAGTCACTCACAGTCACTCACACAGTGACTCATAGTCACTCAGAGTCACTCACAGTCACTCAGAGTCACTCAGTCACTCACAGTCACTCACACAGTCACTCAGTCACTCATGGTCACTCACAGTCACTCACACAGTCACTCACACAGTCACTCATAGTCACTCACAGTTACTCACAGTCACTCACACAATCACTCAGAGTCACTCAGAGTCACTCACACAGTCACTCACACAGTCACTCATAGTCTTTCACAGTCATTCACAGAGTCAAATAGTCACTCATAGTCACTCACACAGTCACTCAGTCACTCACACAGTCACTCATAGTCACTCACAGTCAATCAGTCACTCACAAAATCACTCAGTCACTCAGTCACTCACAGCCACTCACACAGTTACACAGTCACTCACACAGTCACTCATAGTCACTCACACAGTCACACAGTCACTCATAGTCACTCACAGTCACTCACAGTCACTCAAAAGTAACTGAGTCACTCACAGTCACTCACACAGTCACTCACAGTCACTCACACAGTCACTCACAGTCACTCATAGTCACTCACAGTCACTCACACAGTGACTCATAGTCACTCAGAGTCACTCACAGTCACTCAGAGTCACTCAGTCACTCACAGTCACTCACACATTCACACAAACAGTCACTCACAGTCACTCACAGTCACTCACACAGTCACTCAGTCACTCATGGTCACTCACAGTCACTCACACAGTCACTCACACAGTCACTCATAGTCACTCACAGTTACTCACAGTCACTCACACAATCACTCAGAGTCACTCAGAGTCACTCAGACAGTCACTCACACAGTCACTCATAGTCATTCACAGTCATTCACACAGTCAAATAGTCACTCATAGTCACTCACACAGTCACTCAGTCACTCACACAGTCACTCATAGTCACTCACAGTCAATGAGTCACTCACAAAATCACTCAGTCACTCAGTCACTCATAGTCACTCACACAGTCACTCACAGTCACTCATAATCACTCACACAGTCACTCAGAGTCACTCACTCAGACTCACTGACAGTCACACAGTCACTCACACAAGTCACTCATAGTCACTCACACAGTCACTCACACAGTCACTCATAGTCACTCATAGTCACTCACACAGTCACTCACACAGTCACTCAGTCACTCATAGTCACTCACAGTCACTCACACAGTCACTCGTAGTCACTCACAGTCACTCACACAGCCACTCACACAGTCACTCATAGTCACTCACAGCCACTCACACAATCACTCAGAGTCACTCAGAGTCACTCACACAGTCACTCACACAGGCACTCATTCACTCACACAGTCATTCACACAGTCACTCATAGTCAGTCATAGTCACTCACACAGTCAATTACAGTCACTCATACAGTCACTCATGGTCACTCACAGTCACTCACACAGTCACTCACACAGTCACTCATAGTCACTCACAGTTACTCACAGTCACTCACACAATCACTCAGAGTCACTCACACAGTCACTCACACAGTCACTCATAGTCTTTCACAGTCATTCACACAGTCAAATAGTCACTCATAGTCACTCACACAGTCACTCAGTCACTCACACAGTCACTCATAGTCACTCACAGTCAATCAGTCACTCACAAAATCACTCAGTCACTCAGTCACTCACAGCCACTCACACAGTTACACAGTCACTCACACAGTCACTCATAGTCACTCACACAGTCACACAGTCACTCATAGTCACTCACAGTCACTCACAGTCACTCAAAAAGTAACTCAGAGTCACTCACAGTCACTCACACAGTCACTCACAGTCACTCACACAGTCACTCACAGTCACTCATAGTCACTCACAGTCACTCACACAGTAACTCATAGTCACTCAGAGTCACTCACAGTCACTCAGAGTCACTCAGTCACTCACAGTCACTCACACAGTCACACAAACAGTCACTCACAGTCACTCACAGTCACTCACACAGTCACTCAGTCACTCATGGTCACTCACAGTCACTCACACAGTCACTCACACAGTCACTCATAGTCACTCACAGTTACTCACAGTCACTCACACAATCACTCAGAGTCACTCAGAGTCACTCAGACAGTCACTCACACAGTCACTCATAGTCATTCACAGTCATTCACACAGTCAAATAGTCACTCATAGTCATTCACACAGTCACTCAGTCACTCACACAGTCACTTATAGTCACTCACAGTCAATGAGTCACTCACAAAATCACTCAGTCACTCAGTCACTCATAGTCACTCACACAGTCACTCACAGTCACTCATAATCACTCACACAGTCACTCAGAGTCACTCACTCAGACTCACTGACAGTCACACAGTCACTCACACAAGTCACTCATAGTCACTCACACAGTCACTCACACAGTCACTCATAGTCACTCATAGTCACTCACACAGTCACTCACACAGTCACTCAGTCACTCATAGTCACTCACAGTCACTCACACAGTCACTCGTAGTCACTCACAGTCACTCACACAGCCACTCACACAGTCACTCATAGTCACTCACAGCCACTCACACAATCACTCAGAGTCACTCAGAGTCACTCACACAGTCACTCACACAGTCAATTACAGTCACTCATACAGTCACTCATAGTCACTCACAGTCACTCACACAGTCACTCATTCACTCATAGTCACTAATAGTCACTCACACAGTCACTCATAGTCACTCAGTCATTCTCACAGTCAATTAGTCACTCATAGGCACTCACCAGCCAATTACAGCCACTCACACAGTCACTCAGAGTCACTCACACAGTCTCTCACACAGTCACTCAAAGTCACTCAGTCACTCACACAGTCACTCAAAGTCACTCACACAGTCAATTACAGTCACTCACAGTCACTCATAGTCACTCATAGTCACTCACAGTCACTCACAGTCACTCACAGTCACTCACACAGTCACACATAGTCACTCACAGTCACTCACACAGTCACTCACAAAGTCACTCACAGTCACTCACACAGCCACTCTCACAGTCACTCACACGGTCAATTATAGTCACTCAGAGTCACTCACAGTCACTCACACAGTCACTCACAGTCACTCACACAGTCACTCACAGTCACTCACACAGTGACTCATAGTCACTCAGAGTCACTCACAGTCACTCAGAGTCACTCAGTCACTCACAGTCACTCACACAGTCACTCAGTCACTCATGGTCACTCACAGTCACTCACACAGTCACTCACACAGTCACTCATAGTCACTCACAGTTACTCACAGTCACTCACACAATCACTCAGAGTCACTCAGAGTCACTCACACAGTCACTCACACAGTCACTCATAGTCTTTCACAGTCATTCACAGAGTCAAATAGTCACTCATAGTCACTCACACAGTCACTCAGTCACTCACACAGTCACTCATAGTCACTCACAGTCAATCAGTCACTCACAAAATCACTCAGTCACTCAGTCACTCACAGCCACTCACACAGTTACACAGTCACTCACACAGTCACTCATAGTCACTCACACAGTCACACAGTCACTCATAGTCACTCACAGTCACTCACAGTCACTCAAAAGTAACTGAGTCACTCACAGTCACTCACACAGTCACTCACAGTCACTCACACAGTCACTCACAGTCACTCATAGTCACTCACAGTCACTCACACAGTGACTCATAGTCACTCAGAGTCACTCACAGTCACTCAGAGTCACTCAGTCACTCACAGTCACTCACACATTCACACAAACAGTCACTCACAGTCACTCACAGTCACTCACACAGTCACTCAGTCACTCATGGTCACTCACAGTCACTCACACAGTCACTCACACAGTCACTCATAGTCACTCACAGTTACTCACAGTCACTCACACAATCACTCAGAGTCACTCAGAGTCACTCAGACAGTCACTCACACAGTCACTCATAGTCATTCACAGTCATTCACACAGTCAAATAGTCACTCATAGTCACTCACACAGTCACTCAGTCACTCACACAGTCACTCATAGTCACTCACAGTCAATGAGTCACTCACAAAATCACTCAGTCACTCAGTCACTCATAGTCACTCACACAGTCACTCACAGTCACTCATAATCACTCACACAGTCACTCAGAGTCACTCACTCAGACTCACTGACAGTCACACAGTCACTCACACAAGTCACTCATAGTCACTCACACAGTCACTCACACAGTCACTCATAGTCACTCATAGTCACTCACACAGTCACTCACACAGTCACTCAGTCACTCATAGTCACTCACAGTCACTCACACAGTCACTCGTAGTCACTCACAGTCACTCACACAGCCACTCACACAGTCACTCATAGTCACTCACAGCCACTCACACAATCACTCAGAGTCACTCAGAGTCACTCACACAGTCACTCACACAGGCACTCATTCACTCACACAGTCATTCACACAGTCACTCATAGTCAGTCATAGTCACTCACACAGTCAATTACAGTCACTCATACAGTCACTCATAGTCACTCACAGTCACTCACACAGTCACTCATTCACTCATAGTCACTAATAGTCACTCACACAGTCACTCATAGTCACTCAGTCATTCTCACAGTCAATTAGTCACTCATAGGCACTCACCAGTCAATTACAGCCACTCACACAGTCACTCAGAGTCACTCACACAGTCTCTCACACAGTCACTCAGAGTCACTCAGTCACTCACACAGTCACTCAAAGTCACTCACACAGTCAATTACAGTCAATCACAGTCACTCATAGTCACTCATATTCACTCATAGTCACTCACAGTCACTCACAGTCACTCACAGTCACTCACACAGTCACACATAGTCACTCACAGTCACTCACACAGTCACTCACAAAGTCACTCACAGTCACTCACACAGCCACTCTCACAGTCACTCACAGTCACTCACACGGTCAATTATAGTCACTCAGAGTCACTCACAGTCACTCACACAGTCACTCACAGTCACTCACACAGTCACTCACAGTCACTCACACAGTGACTCATAGTCACTCAGAGTCACTCACAGTCACTCAGAGTCACTCAGTCACTCACAGTCACTCACAGTCACTCACAGTCACTCACACAGTCACACATAGTCACTCACAGTCACTCACACAGTCACTCACAAAGTCACTCACAGTCACTCACACAGCCACTCTCACAGTCACTCACAGTCACTCACACGGTCAATTATAGTCACTCAGAGTCACTCACAGTCACTCACACAGTCACTCATAGTCACTCACAGTTACTCACAGTCACTCACACAATCACTCAGAGTCACTCAGAGTCACTCACACAGTCACTCACACAGTCACTCATAGTCTTTCACAGTCATTCACACAGTCAAATAGTCACTCATAGTCACTCACACAGTCACTCAGTCACTCACACAGTCACTCATAGTCACTCACAGTCAATCAGTCACTCACAAAATCACTCAGTCACTCAGTCACTCACAGCCACTCACACAGTTACACAGTCACTCACACAGTCACACACAGTCACTCACAGTCACTCACACAGTCACACAGTCACTCACACAGTCACTCACAGTCACTCACAGTCACTCACACAGTCACACAGTCACTCACACAGTCACACAAGTCACTCACAGTCACTCACACAGTCACTCACAGTCACTCACACAATCACTCACAGTCACTCACACAGTCACTCACAGTCACTCACACAGTTACTCACAGTCACTCACACAGTCACTTACACAGTCACTCACAGTTACTCACACAGTCACTCATAGTCACTCACACAGTCACTCACACAGTCACTCACAGTCACTCACACAGTCACTCACACAGTCACTTACACAGTCACTCACACAGTCACTCACACAGTCACTCACACAGTCACTCACAGTCACTCAGTCACTCACACAGTCAATTACACAGTCACTCACACAGTCACTCACACAGTCACTCACAGTCACTCACACAGTCACTCACAGTCACTCACAGTCACTCACACAGTCACTCATAGTCACTCACAGTCACTCAAACAGTCACTCACACAGTCACTCAGTCACTCATGGTCACTCACACAGTCACTCACACAGTCACACAGTCACTCATAGTGACTCACAGTCACTCACACAGTCACTCAGTCACTCACACAGTCACATAGTCACTCACACAGTCACACAGTCACTCATAGTCACTCACAGTCACTCAGTCACTCACACAGTCAATTACACAGTCACTCATAGTCACACACACAGTCACTCACACAGTCACTCACACAGTCACTCACACAGTCACTCACAGTCACTCACACAGTCACTCACACAGTCAATCATAGTCACTCACACAGTCACTCATAGTCACTCACAGTCACTCACAGTCACTCACAGTCACTCACACAGTCACTCAGTCACTCACACAGTCAATTACACAGTCACTCACAGTCACTCACAGTCACTCACACAGTCACTCACAGTCACACACACAGTCAGTCATAGTCACTCAGAGTCTCTCACCGTCACTCAGAGACACTCAGTCACTCACAGTCACTCACACAGTCACACACACAGTCACTCACAGTCACTCACACAGTCACTCACAGTCACCCACAGGGGTGAGGAAGGTGTCCACGCGTGGTGCTGGCCACCCACCCACACGAGTGCCGTGCCGGCCTTCATAGTTACTGTCTAGCACCACTTGCCACAACAGTTTGTTAAGGCTACAGTGGGTGGGTGAGATGGTGAGTGAGTGAGTGCGTGAGTGAGATGGTGAGTGAGATGGTGAGTGAGTGGGTGAATGAGTGGGTGAGGGAGATGTTGAGTAAGATGGTGAGTGAGTGGGTGAATGAGAGGGTGAGTGAGATGGTGAGTGAGTGGGTGAGTGAGTGGGTGGGTGAGTAAAGTGGGTGAGTGGGTGAGTGAGTGAGTGTGTGAGTGGGTGAGTGAGTGGGTGAGTGGGTGAGTGAGTGAGTGAGTGGGTGAGTAAGTGGGTGAGTGGTGGGCGAGTGGGTGAGTGAGTGGGTGAGTGTGAGGGTGAGTGAGTGGGTGAGTGAGTGGGTGAGTGAGTGGGTGAGTGAGTGGGTGAGTGAGTGAGTGGGTGAATGAGTGGGTGAGGGAGATGGTGAGTAAGACTGTGAGTGAGTGGGTGAATGAGAGGGTGAGTGAGATGGTGAGTGAGTGGGTGAGTGAGTGAGTGGGTGGGTGAGTGAGTGGGTGAGTGAGTGAGATGTCGAGCGAGTGGGTGATTGAATGGGGGAATGAGAGGGTGAGCGAGTGGGTGAGTGAGATGGTGAGTGAGTGGGTGATTTAGTGGGTGAGTGAGTGCGTGGGTGAGTGAGTGGGTGGGTGGGTGAGTGAGTGGGTGGTGAGTGGGTGAGTGAGTGGGTGAGTGAGTGGGTGAGTGTGAGGGTGAGTGAGTGGGTGAGTGTGAGGGTGAGTGAGTGGGTGAGTGAGTGTGTGGGTGAGTGAGTGAGATGGTGAGTGAGTGGGTGAATGAGTGGGTGAGGGAGATGGTGAGTAAGACTGTGAGTGAGTGGGTGAATGAGAGGGTGAGTGAGATGGTGAGTGAGTGGGTGAGTGAGTGAGTGGGTGAGTGAGTGGGTGAGTGAGTGAGATGTCGAGCGAGTGGGTGATTGAATGGGGGAATGAGAGGGTGATCGAGTGGGTGAGTGAGATGGTGAGTGAGTGGGTGATTTAGTGGGTGAGTGAGTGCGTGGGTGATTTAGTGGGTGAGTGAGTGCGTGGGTGAGTGAGTGGGTGGGTGGGTGAGTGAGTGGGTGGTGAGTGGGTGAGTGAGTGGGTGAGTGGATGTGTGAATGGGTGAGTGAGTGAGTGGGTGAGTGAGTGAGTGGGTGAGTGAGTGGGTGGGTTGGTGAGTGAGTGAGTGGGTGAGTGAGTGGGTGAGTAATTGGGTGAGTGGGTGAGTGAGTGGGTGGGTGAGGGTGAGTGAGTGGGTGAGTGAGTCGGTGAGTGAGTGGGAGAGTGAGTGAGTGGGTGAGTGAGTGAGTAGGTGAGTGAGTGAGTAGGTGAGTGAGTGGGTGAGTGTGTGGGTGAGTGAGTGAGTTGGTGAGTGAATGGGTGAGTGAGTGGTGAGTGGGTGAGTGTGTGGGTGAGTGAGTGAGTGTGTGAGTGAGTGGGTGAGTGGGTGAGTGAGTGAATGGGTGAGTGGGTGAGTGAGTGGGTGAGTGGGTAAGTGAGTACGTAAAGGAGTGGGTGAGTGAGTGTGTGAGTGGGTGAGTGAGTGGGTGGGTGAGTAAAGTGGGTGAGTGAGTGGGTGAGTGAGTGAGTGTGTGAGTGGGTGAGTGGGTGAGTGAGTGGGTGAGTGAGTGTGTGGTGAGTGGGTGAGTGAGTGGGTGAGTGGATGGGTGAATGGGTGAGTGAGTGAGTAGGTGAGTGAGTGAGTGGGTGAGTGAGTGGGTGAGTGGGTAAGTGAGTGCATAAGTGAGTGGGTGAGTGAGTGGGTGGGTGAGTAAAGTGGGTGAGTGAGTGGGTGGGTTGGTGAGTGTGTGAGTGGGTGAGTGAGTGGGTGAATGATTGGGTGAGTGGGTGAGTGAGTGGGTGAGGGTGAGTGAGTGGGTGTGTGAATTGGTGAGTGAGTGGGTGAGTGTGAGGGTGAGTGAGTGGGTGAGTGAGTGGGTGAGTGGGTGAGTGGGTAAGTGAGTGCGTAAGTGAGTGGGTGAGTGAGTGTGTGAGTGGGTGAGTGAGTGGGTGGGTGAGTAAAGTGGGTGAGTGAGTGGGTGAGTGAGTGAGTGTGTGAGTGGGTGAGTGGGTGAGTGAGTGGGTGAGTGAGTGGGTGGTGAGTGGGTGAGTGAGTGGGTGAGTGGATGGGTGAATGGGTGAGTGAGTGAGTAGGTGAGTGAGTGAGTGGGTGAGTGAGTGGGTGAGTGGGTAAGTGAGTGCGTAAGTG
Organism: Petromyzon marinus; assembly: GCF_048934315.1. Lineage (NCBI taxonomy): Eukaryota > Metazoa > Chordata > Hyperoartia > Petromyzontiformes > Petromyzontidae > Petromyzon > Petromyzon marinus. Next base: position 20,064 of record NW_027423583.1, read on the forward strand.
AGTGGGTGAGTGAGTGGGTGGGTGAGTAAAGTGGGTGAGTGAGTGGGTGGGTTGGTGAGTGTGTGAGTGGGTGAGTGAGTGAGTGGGTGAGTGAGTGAGTGGGTGAGTAAGTGGGTGAGTGGTGGGTGAGTGGGTGAGTGAGTGGGTGAGTGTGAGGGTGAGTGAGTGGGTGAGTGAGTGGGTGAGTGAGTGAGTGGGTGAGTGAGTAGGTGAGTGAGTGGGTGAGTGTGTGGGTGAGTGAGTGAGATGGTGAGTGAGTGGGTGAATGAGTGGGTGAGGGAAATGGTGAGTAAGATGGTGAGTGAGTGGGTGAATGAGAGGGTGAGTGAGATGGTGAGTGAGTGGGTGAGTGAGTGAGTGGGTGGGTGAGTGAGTGGGTGAGTGAGTGAGATGTCGAGCGAGTGGGTGATTGAATGGGGGAATTAGAGGGTGAGTGAGTGGGTGAGTGAGATGGTGAGCGAGTGGGTGAGTGAGATGGTGAGTGAGTGGGTGATTTAGTGGGTGAGTGAGTGCGTGGGTGAGTGAGTGGGTGGGTGGGTGAGTGAGTGGGTGGTGAGTGGGTGAGTGAGTGGGTGAGTGGATGTGTGAATGGGTGAGTGAGTGGGTGAGTGAGTGAGTGGGTGAGTGAGTGGGTGGTTGGTGAGTGAGTGAGTGGGTGAGTGAGTGGGTGAGTAATTGGGTGAGTGGGTGAGTGAGTGAGGGTGAGTGAGTGGGTGAGTGAGTGGGTGAGTGAGTGAGTGAGTGGGACAGTGAGTGAGTGAGTGGGTGAGTGAGTAGGTGAGTGAGTGAGTAGGTGAGTGAGTGGGTGAGTGTGTGGGTGAGTGAGTGAGTGGGTGAGTGAGTTGGTGAGTGAATGGGTGAGTGAGTGGGTGAGTGGGTGAGTGAGTGGTGAGTGGGTGAGTGAGTGGGTGTGTGAATTTGTGAGTGAGTGTGTGAGTGAGTGGGTGAGTGGGTGAGTGAGTGAATGGGTGAGTGGGTGAGTGAGTGGGTGAGTGGGTAAGTGAGTGCGTAAGTGAGTGGGTGAGTGAGTGTGTGAGTGGGTGAGTGAGTGGGTGGGTGAGTAAAGTGGGTGAGTGAGTGGGTGAGTGAGTGAGTGTGTGAGTGGGTGAGTGGGTGAGTGAGTTGGTGAGTGAGTGGGTGGTGAGTGGGTGAGTGAGTGGGTGAGTGGATGGGTGAATGGGTGAGTGAGTGAGTAGGTGAGTGAGTGAGTGGGTGAGTGAGTGGGTGAGTGGGTAAGTGAGTGCGTAAGTGAGTGGGTGAGTGAGTGGGTGGGTGAGTAAAGTGGGTGAGTGAGTGGGTGGGTTGGTGAGTGTGTGAGTGGGTGAGTGAGTGGGTGAGGGTGAGTGAGTGGGTGTGTGAATTGGTGAGTGAGTGGGTGAGTGAGTGGGTGAGTGGGTGAGTGAGTGAATGCGTGAGTGGGTGAGTGAGTGGGTGAGTGGGTAAGTGAGTGCGTAAGTGAGTGGGTGAGTGAGTGTGTGAGTGGGTGAGTGAGTGGGTGGGTGAGTAAAGTGGGTGAGTGAGTGGGTGAGTGAGTGTGTGAGTGGGTGAGTGGGTGAGTGAGTGGGTGAGTGAGTGAGTGGGTGAGTAAGTGGGTGAGTGGTGGGTGAGTGGGTGAGTGAGTGGGTGAGTGTGAGGGTGAGTGAGTGGGTGAGTGAGTGGGTGAGTGAGTGGGTGAGTGAGTGAGTGGATGAGTGAGTGGGTGGTGAGTGGGTGAGTGAGTGGGTGAGTGGATGTGTGAATGGGTGAGTGAGTGGGTGAGTGAGTGAGTGGGTGAGTGAGTGGGTGGTTGGTGAGTGAGTGAGTGGGTGAGTGAGTGGGTGAGTAATTGGGTGAGTGGGTGAGTGAGTGAGGGTGAGTGAGTGGGTGAGTGAGTGGGTGAGTGAGTGAGTGAGTGGGACAGTGAGTGAGTGAGTGGGTGAGTGAGTAGGTGAGTGAGTGAGTAGGTGAGTGAGTGGGTGAGTGTGTGGGTGAGTGAGTGAGTGGGTGAGTGAGTTGGTGAGTGAATGGGTGAGTGAGTGGGTGAGTGGGTGAGTGAGTGGTGAGTGGGTGAGTGAGTGGGTGTGTGAATTTGTGAGTGAGTGTGTGAGTGAGTGGGTGAGTGGGTGAGTGAGTGAATGGGTGAGTGGGTGAGTGAGTGGGTGAGTGGGTAAGTGAGTGCGTAAGTGAGTGGGTGAGTGAGTGTGTGAGTGGGTGAGTGAGTGGGTGGGTGAGTAAAGTGGGTGAGTGAGTGGGTGAGTGAGTGAGTGTGTGAGTGGGTGAGTGGGTGAGTGAGTGGGTGAGTGAGTGGGTGGTGAGTGGGTGAGTGAGTGGGTGAGTGGATGGGTGAATGGGTGAGTGAGTGAGTAGGTGAGTGAGTGAGTGGGTGAGTGAGTGGGTGAGTGGGTAAGTGAGTGCGTAAGTGAGTGGGTGAGTGAGTGGGTGGGTGAGTAAAGTGGGTGAGTGAGTGGGTGGGTTGGTGAGTGTGTGAGTGGGTGAGTGAGTGGGTGAGGGTGAGTGAGTGGGTGTGTGAATTGGTGAGTGAGTGGGTGAGTGAGTGGGTGAGTGGGTGAGTGAGTGAATGCGTGAGTGGGTGAGTGAGTGGGTGAGTGGGTAAGTGAGTGCGTAAGTGAGTGGGTGAGTGAGTGTGTGAGTGGGTGAGTGAGTGGGTGGGTGAGTAAAGTGGGTGAGTGAGTGGGTGAGTGAGTGTGTGAGTGGGTGAGTGGGTGAGTGAGTGGGTGAGTGAGTGAGTGGGTGAGTAAGTGGGTGAGTGGTGGGTGAGTGGGTGAGTGAGTGGGTGAGTGTGAGGGTGAGTGAGTGGGTGAGTGAGTGGGTGAGTGAGTGGGTGAGTGAGTGAGTGGATGAGTGAGTGGGTGAGTGAGTAGGTGAGTGTGTGGGTGAGTGAGTGAGTGGGTGAGTGAGTGGGTGAATGAATGGGTGAGTGAGTAGGTGAGTGTGAGGGTGAGTGAGTGGGTGAGTGAGTGGGTGAGTGAGTGGGTGAGTGAGTGAGTGGGTGAGTGAGTGGTGAATGGGTGAGTGAGTGGGTGAGTGGGTGGGTGAATTGGTGAGTGAGTGGGTGAGTGAGTGGGTGAGTGGGTGAGTGAGTGGGTGAGTGGGTGAGTGAGTGGGTGAGTGTGAGGGTGAGTGAGTGGGTGAGTGAGTGGGTGAGTGAGTGAGTGAGTGGGTGAGTGAGTGGGTGAGTGAGTGGGTGAGTGAGTGGGTGAGTGAATGGGTGAGTGAGTGGGTGAGTGGGTGAGTGAGTGGTGAGTGGGTGAGTGAGTGGGTGAGTGGGTGGGTGAATTGGTGAGTGAGTGGGTGAGTGAGTGGGTGAGTGAGTGAATGGGTGAGTGGGTGAGTGGGTGAGTGAGTGGGTGAGTGAGTGAGTGGGTGAGTGGGTGAGTGAGTGGGTGAGTGAGTGGGTGAGTGAGTGAGTGGGTGAGTAAGTGGGTGAGTGAGTGGGTGAGTGGGTGAGTGAGTGGGTGAGTGTGAGGGTGAGTAAGTGGGTGAGTGAGTGGGTGAGTGGGTGAGTGAGTGGGTGAGTGTGAGGGTGAGTAAGTGGGTGAGTGAGTGGGTGAGTGAGTGGGTGAGTGAGTGGGTGAGTGTGTGGGTGAGTGAGTGAGTGAGTGGGTGAGTGAGTGAGTGGGTGAGTGAGTGAGTGGGTGAGTAAGTGGGTGAGTGAGTGGGTGAGTGAGTGGGTGAGTGTGAGGGTGAGTAAGTGGGTGAGTGAGTGGGTGAGTGAGTGGGTGAGTGAGTGGGTGAGTGTGTGGGTGAGTGAGTGAGTGAGTGGGTGAGTGAGTGGGTGAGTGAATGGGTGAGTGAGTGGGTGAGTGGGTGAGTGAGTGGTGAGTGGGTGAGTGAGTGGGGGAGTGTGTGGGTGAATTGGTGACTAAGTGGGTGAGTGGGTGAGTGAGTGAATGGGTGAGTGGGTGAGTGGGTGAGTGAGTGGGTGAGTGGGTGAGTGAGTGGGTGAGTGAGTGAGTGGGTGAGTAAGTGGGTGATTGAGTGGGTGATTGAGTGGGTGGGTCGCTCACACAAGTCACTCATGGTCACTCACACAGTCACTCATAGTCATTCGCAGTCATTCACAGTCAATTAGTCACTCAGTCACTCACACAGTCACTCAGTCACTCACACAGTCACTCATAGTCACTCATTGTCACTCACAGTCAATTACATTCACACATACAGTCACTCATAGTCACTCACACAGTCACTCAGAGTCACTCACATTCACTCACAGTCACTCACACAGTCACTCCGTCACTCACACAGCCACACAGTCACTCACACAGTCACACAGTCACTCATAGTCACTCACAGTCACTCACAGTCACTCACACAGTCACTCACAGTCACTCACACAGTCACTCACAGTCACTCACACAGTCACTCACAGTCACTCATAGTCACTCACAATCACTCACACAGTCACTCATAGTCACTCAGAGTCACTCAGTCACTCACAATCACTCATAGTCACTCACATTCACTCACACAGTCACTCAGTCACTCACACAGTCACTCAGAGTCACTCACAGTCACTCACACAGTCAGTTATAGTCACTCAGAGTCTCTCACCGTCACTCAGAGACACTCAGTCACTCACAGTCACTCACACAGTCACACACACAGTCACTCACAATCACTCATAGTCACTCACAGTCACTCACGCAGTCACTCAGTCACTCACACACTCACTCAGAGTCACTCAGAGTCACTCACACAGTCACTCATAGTCACTCAGAGTCACTCACCGTCACTCAGAGTCACTCAGTCACTCACAGTCACTCACACAGTCACACACACAGTCATTCACAGTCACTGACACAGTCACTCACACAATCACTCAGAGTCACTCTCACAGTCACTCACACAGTCACTCATTCACTCACACAGTCATTCACACAGTCACTCATAGTCAGTCATAGTCACTCACACAGTCAATTACAGTCACTCATACAGTCACACATAGTCACTCACAGTCACTCACACAGTCACTCAGTCACTCATAGTCACTCACACAGTCACTCATAGTCACTTAGTCATTCTCACAGTCAATTAGTCACTCATAGGCACTCACCAGTCAATTACAGCCACTCACACAGTCACTCAGAGTCACTCACACATTCTCTCACACAGTCACTCAGAGTCACTCATTCCCTCACACAGTCACTCAAAGTCACTCACACAGTCAATTACAGTCACTCACACTCACTCACAGTCACTCATATTCACTTATAGTCACTCACAGTCACTCAGTCACTCACACAGTCACTCACACAGTCACTCACAGTCACTCACAGTCACTCACACAGTCACTCACAAAGTCACTCACATTCACTCACACAGTCACTCTCACAGTCACTCACACGGTCAATTACAGTCACTCAGAGTCACTCACAGTCACTCATAGTCACTCACAGTTACTCACACAGTCACTCATAGTCACTCACACAGTCACTCACAGTCAATCAGAGTCACTCACAGTCACTCATAGTCACTCACAGTCAATTACACAGTCACTCACAGTCACTCATTCACTCATAGTCACTCACAGTCACTCAAACAGTCACTCACAGTCACTCACAGTCACTCAGTCACTCACACAGTCAATTACACAGTCACTCATAGTCACTCACACAGTCACTCACAGTCACTGACAGTCACTCACACAGTTACTCACAGTCACTCACAGTCACTCAATCACTCACACAGTCAATTACACAGTCACTCACAGTCACTCACACAGTCACTCAGTCACTCACACAGTCACTCACACAGTCACTCACAGTCACTCACACAGTCACTCACACAGTCACTCACAGTCACTCAGTCACTCACACAGTCAATTACACAGTCACTCATAGTCACTCACACAGTCACTCACAGAGTCACTCACAGTCACTCACACAGTCACACATAGTCACTCACAGTCACTCACACAGTCACTCACAAAGTCACTCACAGTCACTCACACAGTCACTCTTACAGTTACTCAGTCACTCACACGGTCAAATACAGTCACTCAGTCACGCACAGTCACTCATAGTCACTTACAGTTACTCACACAGTCACTCATAGTCACTCACACAGTCACTCATACAGTCACTCACAGTCACTCACACAGCCACACACAGTCACTCAGTCACTCACACATTCACACACAGTCACACTCACAGTCACTCACACAGTCACACAGTCACTCACACAGTCACTCACAGTCACTCACAGTCACTCACACAGTCACTCACAGTCACTCACACAGTCACTCACACAGCCACACACAGTCACTCACAGTCACTCACACAGTCACTCACACAGTCACTCACACAGTCACTCACAGTCACTCACACAGTCACACACAGTCACTCACACAGTCACTCACACACTCACACACAGTCACTCACACAGTCACTCACACAGTCACTCACAGTCACTCACACAGTCACACACAGTCACTCACACAGTCACTCACACAGTCACTCACAGTCACTCACAGTCACTCACACAGTCACTCATAGTCACTCACATAGTCACTCACACAGTCACTCACACAGTCACTCACACAGTCACTCACAGTCACTCACACAGTCACTCATAGTCACTCACACAGTCACTCACACAGTCACTCACACAGTCACTCACAGTCACTCACACAGTCACTCATAGTCACTCACACAGTCACACACAGTCACTCACACAGTCACTCACAGTCACTCACACAGTCACTCACGCTGTCACTCACAGTCACTCACAGTCACTCACAGTCACTCACAGTCAATCACACAGTCACTCACACAGCCACACATAGTCACTCACACAGTCACTCACACAGTCACTCACACAGCCACACATAGTCACTCACACAGTCACTCACACAGTCACTCACACAGTCACTCACAGTCACTCACACAGTCACTCACAGTCACTCACAGTCACTCACACAGTCACTCATAGTCACTCACAGTCACTCAAACAGTCACTCACAGTCACTCACAGTCACTCAGTCACTCACACAGTCAATTACATAGTCACTCACAGTCACTCACAGTCACTCACACAGTCACTCACAGTCACTCACACAGTCACTCACAGTCACTCACACAGTCACTCACACAGTCACTCACAGTCACTCACAGTCACTCACACAGTCACACACAGTCACTCACAGTCACTCACAGTCACTCACACAGTCACTCACAGTCACTCACACAGTCACTCATAGTCACTCACACAGTCAATCACAGTCACTCACAGTCACTCACACAGTCACTCACAGTCACTCACACAGGCACACAGTCACTCACACAGTCACTCACAGTCACTCACACAGTCACACTCACAGTCACACTCACAGTCACTCACACAGTCACTCACAGTCACTCACACAGTCACTCACAGTCACTCACACAGTCACTCACAGTCACTCACACAGTCACTCACAGTCACTCACAGTCACTCACAGTCACTCACACAGGCACACAGTCACTCACACAGTCACTCACAGTCACTCACAGTCACTCACACAGTCACTCAGTCACTCACACAGTCAATTACACAGTCACTCACAGTCACTCACACAGTCACACTCACAGTCACACTCACAGTCACTCACACAGTCACTCACAGTCACTCACACAGTCACTCACAGTCACTCACACAGTCACTCACAGTCACTCACAGTCACTCACACAGTCACACACAGTCACACACAGTGACTCACACAGTCACTCACAGTCACCCACAGGGGTGAGGAAGGTGTCCACGCGTGGTGCTGGCCACCCACCCACACGAGTGCCGTGCCGGCCTTCATAGTTACTGTCTAGCACCACTTGCCACAACAGTTTGTTAAGGCTACAGTGGGTGGGTGAGATGGTGAGTGAGTGGGTGAGTGAGGGGGTGAGTGGGTGAATGAGTGGGTGAATGAGTGCGTGGGTGAGTGGGTGAATGAGAGGGTGAGTGAGATGGTGAGTGAGTGGGTGATTTAGTGGGTGAGTGAGTGCGTGGGCGAGTGAGTGGGTGAGTGAGTGAGATGTCGAGCGAGTGGGTGATTTAGTGGGTGAGTGAGTGCGTGGGTGAGTGAGTGGGTGGGTGAGTGAGTGAGTGGGTGGTGAGTGGGTGAGTGAGTGGGTGAGTGGATGTGTGAATGGGTGAGTGAGTGGGTGAGTGAGTGAGTGGGTGAGTGAGTGGGTGGGTTGGTGAGTGAGTGGGTGAGTAATTGGGTGAGTGGGTGAGTGAGTGGGTGAGGGTGAGTGAGTGGGTGAGTGAGTGAGTGAGTGGGAGAGTGAGTGAGTGGGTTAGTGAGTGAGTAGGTGAGTGAGTGAGTAGGTGAGTGAGTGGGTGAGTGTGTGGGTGAGTGAGTGAGTGGGTGAGTGAGTTGGTGAGTGAATGGGTGAGTGAGTGGGTGAGTGGGTGAGTGAGTGGTGAGTGGGTGAGTGAGTGGGTGTGTGAATTTGTGAGTGAGTGTGTGAGTGAGTGGGTGAGTGAGTGAATGGGTGAGTGGGTGAGTGAGTGGGTGAGTGGGTAAGTGAGTGCGTAAGTGAGTGGGTGAGTGAGTGTGTGAGTGGGTGAGTGAGTGGGTGGGTGAGTAAAGTGGGTGAGTGAGTGGGTGAGTGAGTGAGTGTGTGAGTGGGTGAGTGGGTGAGTGAGTGGGTGAGTGAGTGGGTGGTGAGTGGGTGAGTGAGTGAGTAGGTGAGTGAGTGAGTGGGTGAGTGAGTGGGTGAGTGGGTAAGTGAGTGCGTAAGTGAGTGGGTGAGTGAGTGGGTGGGTGAGTAAAGTGGGTGAGTGAGTGGGTGGGTTGGTGAGTGTGTGAGTGGGTGAGTGAGTGGGTGAGTGATTGGGTGAGTGGGTGAGTGAGTGGGTGAGGGTGAGTGAGTGGGTGTGTGAATTGGTGAGTGAGTGGGTGAGTGAGTGGGTGAGTGGGTGAGTGAGTGAATGCGTGAGTGGGTGAGTGAGTGGGTGAGTGGGTAAGTGAGTGCGTAAGTGAGTGGGTGAGTGAGTGTGTGAGTGGGTGAGTGAGTGGGTGGGTGAGTAAAGTGGGTGAGTGAGTGGGTGAGTGAGTGTGTGAGTGGGTGAGTGAGTGGGTGAGTGAGTGGGTGAGTAAGTGGGTGAGTGGTGGGTGAGTGGGTGAGTGAGTGGGTGAGTGTGAGGGTGAGTGAGTGGGTGAGTGAGTGGGTGAGTGAGTGGGTGAGTGAGTGAGTGGGTGAGTGAGTGGGTGAGTGAGTAGGTGAGTGTGTGGGTGAGTGAGTGAGTGGGTGAGTGAGTGGGTGAATGAATGGGTGAGTGAGTGGGTGAGTGTGAGGGTGAGTGAGTGGGTGAGTGAGTGGGTGAGTGAGTGGGTGAGTAGTGAATGGGTGATTGAGTGGGTGGGTGAATTGGTGAGTGAGTGGGTGAGTGAGTGGGTGAGTGGGTGAGTGAGTGGGTGAGTGGGTGAGTGAGTGGGTGAGTGTGAGGGTGAGTGAGTGGGTGAGTGAGTGAGTGGGTGAGTGAGTGGGTGAGTGAGTGGGTGAGTGTGTGGGTGAGTGAGTGAGTGGGTGAGTGAGTGGGTGAGTGAATGGGTGAGTGAGTGGGTGAGTGGGTGAGTGAGTGGTGAGTGGGTGAGTGAGTGGGTGAGTGGGTGGGTGAATTGGTGAGTGAGTGGGTGAGTGAGTGGGTGAGTGAGTGAATGGGTGAGTGGGTGAGTGGGTGAGTGGGTGAGTGAGTGAGTGAGTGGGTGAGTAAGTGGGTGAGTGAGTGGGTGAGTGGGTGAGTGAGTGGGTGAGTGTGAGTAAGTGGGTGAGTGAGTGGGTGAGTGAGTGGGTGAGTGAGTGGGTGAGTGTGTGGGTGAGTGGGTGAGTGTGTGGGTGAGTGAGTGAGTGGGTGAGTGAGTGGGTGAGTGAGTGGGTGAGTGAGTGAGTGGGTGAGTAAGTGGGTGAGTGAGTGGGTGAGTGGGTGAGTGAGTGGGTGAGTGTGAGGGTGAGTAAGTGGGTGAGTGAGTGGGTGAGTGAGTGGGTGAGTGAGTGGGTGAGTGTGTGGGTGAGTGAGTGAGTGAGTGGATGAGTGAGTGGGTGAGTGAATGGGTGAGTGAGTGGGTGAGTGGGTGAGTGAGTGGTGAGTGGGTGAGTGAGTGGGTGAGTGTGTGGGTGAATTGGTGAGTAAGTGGGTGAGTGGGTGAGTGGGTGAGTGAGTGAATGGGTGAGTGGGTGAGTGGGTGAGTGAGTGGGTGAGTGGGTGAGTGAGTGGGTGAGTGAGTGAGTGGGTAAGTGGGTGATTGAGTGGGTGATTGAGTGGGTGGGTCGCTCACACAAGTCACTCATGGTCACTCACACAGTCACTCATAGTCATTCGCAGTCATTCACAGTCAATTAGTCACTCAGTCACTCACACAGTCACTCAGTCACTCACACAGTCACTCACACAGTCACTCATAGTCACTCATTGTCACTCACAGTCAATTACATTCACACATACAGTCACTCATAGTCACTCACACAGTCACTCAGAGTCACTCACATTCACTCACAGTCACTCACAGTCACTCACTCAGTCACTCCGTCACTCACACAGCCACACAGTCACTCACACAGTCACACAGTCACTCATAGTCACTCACAGTCACTCATAGTCACTCACAAAGTCACTCACACAGTCACTCACAGTCACTCACACAATCACTCACAGTCACTCACAGTCACTCATAGTCACTCACAATCACTCACACAGTCACTCATAGTCACTCAGTCACTCACAATCACTCATAGTCACTCACATTCACTCACACAGTCACTCAGTCACTCACACAGTCACTCAGAGTCACTCACAGTCACTCACACAGTCAGTCATAGTCACTCAGAGTCTCTCACCGTCACTCAGAGACACTCAGTCACTCACAGTCACTCACACAGTCACACACACAGTCACTCACAGTCACTCACAGTCACTCACAGGGGTGAGGAAGGTGTCCACGCGTGGTGCTGGCCACCCACCCACACGAGTGCCGTGCCGGCCTTCATAGTTACTGTCTAGCACCACTTGCCACAACAGTTTGTTAAGGCTACAGTGGGTGGGTGAGATGGTGAGTGAGTGGGTGAGTGCGTGAGTGAGATGGTGAGTGAGTGGGTGAATGAGTGGGTGAGTGAGATGGTGAGTGAGTGGATGAATGAGAGGGTGAGTGAGATGGTGAGTGAGTGGGTGAGTGAGTGAGTGGGTGGGTGAGTGAGTGGGTGAGTGAGTGAGATGTCGAGCGAGTGGGTGATTGAATGGGGGAATGAGAGGGTGAGTGAGTGGGTGAGTGAGATGGTGAGCGAGTGGGTGAGTGAGATGGTGAGTGAGTGGGTGATTTAGTGGGTGAGTGAGTGCGTGGGTGAGTGAGTGGGTGGGTGGGTGAGTGAGTGGGTGGTGAGTGGGTGAGTGAGTGGGTGAGTGGATGTGTGAATGGGTGAGTGAGTGAGTGGGTGAGTGAGTGAGTGGGTGAGTGAGTGGGTGGGTTGGTGAGTGAGTGAGTGGGTGAGTGAGTGGGTGAGTAATTGGGTGAGTGGGTGAGTGAGTGGGTGAGGGTGAGTGAGTGGGTGAGTGAGTGGGTGAGTGGATGAGTGGGTGAGTTGGTAAGTGAGTGCGTAAGTGAGTGGGTGAGTGAGTGTGTGAGTGGGTGAGTGAGTGGGTGGGTGAGTAAAGTGGGTGAGTGAGTGGGTGGGTTGGTGAGTGTGTGAGTGGGTGAGTGGGTGAGTGATTGGGTGAGTGAGTGGGTGAGTGAGTGGGTGAGTGGGTGAGTGAGTGAATGGGTGAGTGGGTGAGTGAGTGGGTGAGTGGGTAAGTGAGTGCGTAAGTGAGTGGGTGAGTGAGTGTGTGAGTGGGTGAGTGATTGGGTGGGTGAGTAAAGTGGGTGAGTGAGTGGGTGAGTGAGTGAGTGTGTGAGTGGGTGAGTGAGTGGGTGAGTGAGTGAGTGGGTGAGTAAGTGGGTGAGTGGTGGGTGAGTGGGTGAGTGAGTGGGTGAGTGTGAGTGAGTGGGTGAGTGAGTGGGTGAGTGGGTGGGTGAGTGAGTGGGTGAGTGTGTGGGTGAGTGAGTGAGTGAGTGGGTGAGTGAGTGGGTGAATGAATGGGTGAGTGAGTGGGTGAGTGTGAGTGAGTGGGTGAGTGAGTGAGTGGTGAATGGGTGAGTGAGTGGGTGAGTGGGTGGGTGAATTGGTGAGTGAGTGGGTGAGTGAGTGGATGAGTGGGTGAGTGAGTGGGTGAGTGAGTGGGTGAGTGTGAGGGTGAGTGAGTGGGTGAGTGAGTGGGTGAGTGGGTGAGTGAGTGAGTGAGTGGGTGAGTGAGTGAATGGGTGAGTGGGTGAGTGAGTGGGTGAGTGAGTGAATGGGTGAGTGGGTGAGTGAGTGGGTGAGTGGGTAAGTGAGTGCGTAAGTGAGTGGGTGAGTGAGTGTGTGAGTGGGTGAGTGAGTGGGTGGGTGAGTAAAGTGGGTGAGTGAGTGGGTGAGTGAGTGAGTGTGTGAGTGGGTGAGTGGGTGAGTGAGTGGGTGAGTGAGTGGGTGGTGAGTGGGTGAGTGAGTGAGTAGGTGAGTGAGTGAGTGGGTGAGTGAGTGGGTGAGTGGGTAAGTGAGTGCGTAAGTGAGTGGGTGAGTGAGTGGGTGGGTGAGTAAAGTGGGTGAGTGAGTGGGTGGGTTGGTGAGTGTGTGAGTGGGTGAGTGAGTGGGTGAGTGATTGGGTGAGTGGGTGAGTGAGTGGGTGAGGGTGAGTGAGTGGGTGTGTGAATTGGTGAGTGAGTGGGTGAGTGAGTGGGTGAGTGGGTGAGTGAGTGAATGCGTGAGTGGGTGAGTGAGTGGGTGAGTGGGTAAGTGAGTGCGTAAGTGAGTGGGTGAGTGAGTGTGTGAGTGGGTGAGTGAGTGGGTGGGTGAGTAAAGTGGGTGAGTGAGTGGGTGAGTGAGTGTGTGAGTGGGTGAGTGAGTGGGTGAGTGAGTGGGTGAGTAAGTGGGTGAGTGGTGGGTGAGTGGGTGAGTGAGTGGGTGAGTGTGAGGGTGAGTGAGTGGGTGAGTGAGTGGGTGAGTGAGTGGGTGAGTGAGTGAGTGGGTGAGTGAGTGGGTGAGTGAGTAGGTGAGTGTGTGGGTGAGTGAGTGAGTGGGTGAGTGAGTGGGTGAATGAATGGGTGAGTGAGTGGGTGAGTGTGAGGGTGAGTGAGTGGGTGAGTGAGTGGGTGAGTGAGTGGGTGAGTAGTGAATGGGTGATTGAGTGGGTGGGTGAATTGGTGAGTGAGTGGGTGAGTGAGTGGGTGAGTGGGTGAGTGAGTGGGTGAGTGGGTGAGTGAGTGGGTGAGTGTGAGGGTGAGTGAGTGGGTGAGTGAGTGAGTGGGTGAGTGAGTGGGTGAGTGAGTGGGTGAGTGTGTGGGTGAGTGAGTGAGTGGGTGAGTGAGTGGGTGAGTGAATGGGTGAGTGAGTGGGTGAGTGGGTGAGTGAGTGGTGAGTGGGTGAGTGAGTGGGTGAGTGGGTGGGTGAATTGGTGAGTGAGTGGGTGAGTGAGTGGGTGAGTGAGTGAATGGGTGAGTGGGTGAGTGGGTGAGTGGGTGAGTGAGTGAGTGAGTGGGTGAGTAAGTGGGTGAGTGAGTGGGTGAGTGGGTGAGTGAGTGGGTGAGTGTGAGTAAGTGGGTGAGTGAGTGGGTGAGTGAGTGGGTGAGTGAGTGGGTGAGTGTGTGGGTGAGTGGGTGAGTGTGTGGGTGAGTGAGTGAGTGGGTGAGTGAGTGGGTGAGTGAGTGGGTGAGTGAGTGAGTGGGTGAGTAAGTGGGTGAGTGAGTGGGTGAGTGGGTGAGTGAGTGGGTGAGTGTGAGGGTGAGTAAGTGGGTGAGTGAGTGGGTGAGTGAGTGGGTGAGTGAGTGGGTGAGTGTGTGGGTGAGTGAGTGAGTGAGTGGATGAGTGAGTGGGTGAGTGAATGGGTGAGTGAGTGGGTGAGTGGGTGAGTGAGTGGTGAGTGGGTGAGTGAGTGGGTGAGTGTGTGGGTGAATTGGTGAGTAAGTGGGTGAGTGGGTGAGTGGGTGAGTGAGTGAATGGGTGAGTGGGTGAGTGGGTGAGTGAGTGGGTGAGTGGGTGAGTGAGTGGGTGAGTGAGTGAGTGGGTAAGTGGGTGATTGAGTGGGTGATTGAGTGGGTGGGTCGCTCACACAAGTCACTCATGGTCACTCACACAGTCACTCATAGTCATTCGCAGTCATTCACAGTCAATTAGTCACTCAGTCACTCACACAGTCACTCAGTCACTCACACAGTCACTCACACAGTCACTCATAGTCACTCATTGTCACTCACAGTCAATTACATTCACACATACAGTCACTCATAGTCACTCACACAGTCACTCAGAGTCACTCACATTCACTCACAGTCACTCACAGTCACTCACTCAGTCACTCCGTCACTCACACAGCCACACAGTCACTCACACAGTCACACAGTCACTCATAGTCACTCACAGTCACTCATAGTCACTCACAAAGTCACTCACACAGTCACTCACAGTCACTCACACAATCACTCACAGTCACTCACAGTCACTCATAGTCACTCACAATCACTCACACAGTCACTCATAGTCACTCAGTCACTCACAATCACTCATAGTCACTCACATTCACTCACACAGTCACTCAGTCACTCACACAGTCACTCAGAGTCACTCACAGTCACTCACACAGTCAGTCATAGTCACTCAGAGTCTCTCACCGTCACTCAGAGACACTCAGTCACTCACAGTCACTCACACAGTCACACACACAGTCACTCACAGTCACTCACAGTCACCCACAGGGGTGAGGAAGGTGTCCACGCGTGGTGCTGGCCACCCACCCACACGAGTGCCGTGCCGGCCTTCATAGTTACTGTCTAGCACCACTTGCCACAACAGTTTGTTAAGGCTACAGTGGGTGGGTGAGATGGTGAGTGAGTGGGTGAGTGCGTGAGTGAGATGGTGAGTGAGTGGGTGAATGAGTGGGTGAGTGAGATGGTGAGTGAGTGGATGAATGAGAGGGTGAGTGAGATGGTGAGTGAGTGGGTGAGTGAGTGAGTGGGTGGGTGAGTGAGTGGGTGAGTGAGTGAGATGTCGAGCGAGTGGGTGATTGAATGGGGGAATGAGAGGGTGAGTGAGTGGGTGAGTGAGATGGTGAGCGAGTGGGTGAGTGAGATGGTGAGTGAGTGGGTGATTTAGTGGGTGAGTGAGTGCGTGGGTGAGTGAGTGGGTGGGTGGGTGAGTGAGTGGGTGGTGAGTGGGTGAGTGAGTGGGTGAGTGGATGTGTGAATGGGTGAGTGAGTGAGTGGGTGAGTGAGTGAGTGGGTGAGTGAGTGGGTGGGTTGGTGAGTGAGTGAGTGGGTGAGTGAGTGGGTGAGTAATTGGGTGAGTGGGTGAGTGAGTGGGTGAGGGTGAGTGAGTGGGTGAGTGAGTGGGTGAGTGGATGAGTGGGTGAGTTGGTAAGTGAGTGCGTAAGTGAGTGGGTGAGTGAGTGTGTGAGTGGGTGAGTGAGTGGGTGGGTGAGTAAAGTGGGTGAGTGAGTGGGTGGGTTGGTGAGTGTGTGAGTGGGTGAGTGGGTGAGTGATTGGGTGAGTGAGTGGGTGAGTGAGTGGGTGAGTGGGTGAGTGAGTGAATGGGTGAGTGGGTGAGTGAGTGGGTGAGTGGGTAAGTGAGTGCGTAAGTGAGTGGGTGAGTGAGTGTGTGAGTGGGTGAGTGATTGGGTGGGTGAGTAAAGTGGGTGAGTGAGTGGGTGAGTGAGTGAGTGTGTGAGTGGGTGAGTGAGTGGGTGAGTGAGTGAGTGGGTGAGTAAGTGGGTGAGTGGTGGGTGAGTGGGTGAGTGAGTGGGTGAGTGTGAGTGAGTGGGTGAGTGAGTGGGTGAGTGGGTGGGTGAGTGAGTGGGTGAGTGTGTGGGTGAGTGAGTGAGTGAGTGGGTGAGTGAGTGGGTGAATGAATGGGTGAGTGAGTGGGTGAGTGTGAGTGAGTGGGTGAGTGAGTGAGTGGTGAATGGGTGAGTGAGTGGGTGAGTGGGTGGGTGAATTGGTGAGTGAGTGGGTGAGTGAGTGGATGAGTGGGTGAGTGAGTGGGTGAGTGAGTGGGTGAGTGTGAGGGTGAGTGAGTGGGTGAGTGAGTGGGTGAGTGGGTGAGTGAGTGAGTGAGTGGGTGAGTGAGTGGGTGAGTGTGTGGGTGAGTGAGTGAGTGAGTGGGTGAGTGAGTGGGTGAGTGAATGGGTGAGTGAGTGGTTGAGTGAGTGGTGAGTGGGTGAGTGAGTGGGTGAGTGGGTGGGTGAATTGGTGAGTGAGTGGGTGAGTGAGTGAATGGGTGAGTGGGTGAGTGGGTGAGTGAGTGGGTGAGTGAGTGAGTGGGTGAGTAAGTGGGTGAGTGAGTGGGTGAGTGGGTGAGTGAGTGGGTGAGTGTGAGGGTGAGTAAGTGGGTGAGTGAGTGGGTGAGTGAGTGGGTGATTGAGTGAGTGAGTGGGTGAGTGAGTGGGTGAGTGAGTGGGTGAGTGAGTGAGTGAGTGGGTGAGTGAGTGGGTGAGTGAATGGGTGAGTGAGTGGGTGAGTGGGTGAGTGAGTGGTGAGTGGGTGAGTGAGTGGGTGAGTGGGTGGGTGAATTGGTGAGTGAGTGGGTGAGTGAGTGGGTGAGTGAGTGAATGGGTGAGTGGGTGAGTGGGTGAGTGGGTGAGTGAGTGGGTGAGTGAGTGAGTGGGTGAGTAAGTGGGTGAGTGAGTGGGTGAGTGGGTGAGTGAGTGGGTGAGTGTGAGGGTGAGTAAGTGGGTGAGTGAGTGGGTGAGTGAGTGGGTGAGTGAGTGAGTGAGTGGGTGAGTGAGTGGGTGAGTGTGTGGGTGAGTGAGTGAGTGGGTGAGTGAGTGGGTGAGTGAATGGGTGAGTGAGTGGGTGAGTGGGTGAGTGAGTGGTGAGTGGGTGAGTGAGTGGGTGAGTGGGTGGGTGAATTGGTGAGTGAGTGGGTGAGTGAGTGGGTGAGTGAGTGAATGGGTGAGTGGGTGAGTGGGTGAGTGAGTGGGTGAGTGGGTGAGTGAGTGGGTGAGTGAGTGAGTGGGTGAGTAAGTGGGTGATTGAGTGGGTGATTGAGTGGGTGGGTCGCTCTCACAAGTCACTCATGGTCACTCACACAGTCACTCATAGTCATTCGCAGTCATTCACAGTCAATTAGTCACTCAGTCACTCACACAGTCACTCAGTCACTCACAGTCACTCACACAGTCACTCATAGTCACTCATTGTCACTCACAGTCAATTACATTCACACATACAGTCACTCATAGTCACTCACACAGTCACTCAGAGTCACTCACATTCACTCACAGTCACTCACACAGTCACTCACAGTCACTCACAGTCACTCACTCAGTCACTCAGTCACTCACACAGCCACACAGTCACTCACACAGTCACTCATAGTCACTCACAGTCACTCACACAGTCACTCACGCAGTCACTCACAGTCACTCACAGTCACTCACACAGTTACTCACAGTCACTCACAGTCACTCAGTCACTCACACAGTCAATTACACAGTCTCTCACAGTCACTCACACAGTCACTCACACAGTCACTCAGTCACTCACACAGTCACTCACGCAGTCACTCACAGTCACTCACAAAGTCACTCACACAGTCACCCACAGTCACTCACAGTCACACAGTCAATTACACAGTCACTCATAGTCAATCACACAGTCACTCACAGTCACTCACACAGTCACTCACACAGTCACTCACAGTCACTCACACAGTCACTCATAGTCACTCACAGTCACTCAAACAGTCACTCACAGTCACTCACACAGCCACACAGTCACTCACAGTCACTCACAGTCACTCACACAGTCACTCATAATCACTCAAACAGTCACTCACAGTCACTCACAGTCACTCAGTCACTCACACAGTCAATTACACAGTCACTCACAGTCACTCACAGTCACTCTCACAGTCACTCACAGTCACTCACACAGTCACTCACACAGTCACTCACAGTCACTCACACAGTCACTCATAGTCACTCACACAGTCACTCACAGTCACTCACAGTCACTCACACAGTCACTCACAGTCACTCATAGTCACTCACACAGTCACTCACACAGTCACACACAGTCACTCACAGTCACTCACACAGTCACTCACACAGTCACTCACAGTCACTCATAGTCACTCACACAGTCACTCACACAGTCACACACAGTCACTCACAGTCACTCACACAGTCACTCACAGTCACTCACAGTCACTCACACAGTCACACAGTCATTCACACAGTCACTCACACAGTCACTCACACAGTCACACAGTCACTCACACAGTCACTCACAGTCACTCACACAGTCACTCACACAGTCACTCACAGTCACTCACACAGTCACTCACACAGTCACTCACACAGTCACACAGTCACTCACACAGTCACTCACAGTCACTCACAGTCACTCACACAGTCACTCACAGTCACTCACACAGTCACTCACAGTCACTCACACAGTCACTCACACAGTCACTCACACAGTCAATCACAGACACTCACACAGTCAATTACACAGTCACTCATAGTCACTCACACAGTCACTCACACAGTCACTCACAGTCACTCACACAGTCACTCACAGTCACTCAGTCACTCATAGTCACTCACACAGTCACTCACACAGTCACTCACACAGTCACTCACAGTCACTCACACAGTCACTCATAGTCACTCACACAGTCACTCAAACAGTCACTCACACAGTCACTCAGTCACTCATGGTCACTCACACAGTCACTCAGAGTCACTCACACAGTCACACAGTCACTCATAGTGACTCACAGTCACTCACACAGTCACTCAGTCACTCACACAGTCACACAGTCACTCACACAGTCACACAGTCACTCATAGTCACTCACAGTCACTCAGTCACTCACACAGTCAATTACACAGTCACTCATAGTCACTCACACAGTCACTCACAGTCACACACACAGTCACTCACACAGTCACTCACACAGTCACTCACACAGTCACTCACAGTCACCCACAGGGGTGAGGAAGGTGTCCACGCGTGGTGCTGGCCACCCACCCACACGAGTGCCGTGCCGGCCTTCATAGTTACTGTCTAGCACCACTTGCCACAACAGTTTGTTAAGGCTACAGTGGGTGGGTGAGATGGTGAGTGAGATGGTGAGTGCGTGAGTGAGATGGTGAGTGGGTGAGTGAGATGGTGAGTGAGTGGGTGAATGAGTGGGTGAGTGAGATGGTGAGTAAGATGGTGAGTGAGTGGGTGAATGAGAGGGTGAGTGAGTGGGTGAATGAGAGGGTGAGTGAGATGGTGAGTGAGTGGGTGGGTGAGTGAGTGAGATGGTGAGCGAGTGGGTGAGTGAGATGGTGAGTGAGTGGGTGATTTAGTGGGTGAGTGAGTGGGTGGGTGAGTGGGTGGGTGAGTGAGTGGGTGGGTGAGTGAGTGGGTGGTGAGTGGGTGAGTGAGTGGGTGAGTGGATGGGTGAATGGGTGAGTGAGTGAGTGGGTGAGTGAGTGAGTGGGTGATGAGTGGTTGGGTGAATGAGTGAGTGGGTGAGTGAGTGGGTGAGTGAGTGGGTGAGTGGGTGAGTGAGTGGGTGAGTGTGAGGGTGAGTGATTGGGTGAGTGAGTGGGTGAGTGAGTGAGTGAGTAGGTCAGTGAGTGAGTGGGTGAGTGAGTGAGTTGGTGAGTGAGTGGGTGAGTGTGTGGGTGAGTGAGTGGGTGGGTGAGTGAGTGGGTGGGTGGGTGAGTGAGTGGGTGGTGAGTGGGTGAGTGAGTGGGTGAGTGGATGGGTGGGTGAGTGAGTGAGTGGGTGAGTGAGTGGGTGAGTGTGAGGGTGAGTGAGTGGGTGAGTGAGTGGGTGAGTGAGTGAGTGGGTGAGTGAGTGGGTGAGTGAGTGAGTTGGTGAGTGAGTGGGTTAGTGTGTGGGTGACGGAGTGGGTGATTGAGTGGGTGAGTGAATGGGTGAGTGAGTGGGTGAGTGAGTGGTGAGTGGGTGAGTGAGTGGGTGAGTGGGTGGGTGAATTGGTGAGTGAGTGGGTGAGTGAGTGGGTGAGAGGGTGAATGGGTGAGTGAGTGAGTGGGTGAGTGGGTAAGTGAGTGCGTAAGTGAGTGGGTGAGTGAGTGAGTGTGTGAGTGGGTGAGTGAGTGGGTGGGTGAGTAAGTGGGTGAGTGAGTGGGTGAGTGAGTGAGTGAGTGGGTGAGTGAGTGGGTGAGTGAGTGAGTGGGTGCGTAAGTAGGTTAAGTGAGTGGGTGAGTGGGTGAGTGAGTGGGTGAGTGTGAGGGTGAGTGAGTGGGTGGGTGAGTGAGTGGGTGAGTGTGAGGGTGAGTGAGTGGGTGAGTGAGTGGGTGGCTGAGTGAGTGAGTTGGTGAGTGAGTGGGTGAGTGTGTGGCTGAGTGAGTGAGTTGGTGAGTGAGTGGGTGAGTGTGTGGGTGAGTGAGTGAGTGGGTGAGTGAGTGGGTAAGTGAATGGGTGAGTGAGTGGGTGAGTGAGTGGTGAGTGGGTGAGTGAGTGGGTGAGTGGGTCGGTGAATTGGTGAGTGAGTGAGATGGTGAGTAAGATGGTGAGTGAGTGGGTGAATGAGAGGGTGAGTGAGTGGGTGAATGAGAGGGTGAGTGAGATGGTGAGTGAGTGGGTGGGTGAGTGAGTGAGCTGGCAAGCGAGTGGGTGAGTGAGATGGTGAGTGAGTGGGTGATTTAGTGGGTGAGTGAGTGGGTGGGTGAGTGAGTGGGTGGGTGAGTGAGTGAGTGGGTGGTGAGTGGGTGAGTGAGTGGGTGAGTGGATGGGTGAATGGGTGAGTGAGTGAGTGGGTGAGTGAGTGAGTAGGTGATGAGTGGTTGGGTGAATGAGTGAGTGGGTGAGTGAGTGGGTGAGTGAGTGGGTGAGTGGGTGAGTGAGTTGGTGAGTGTGAGGGTGAGTGATTGGGTGAGTGAGTGGGTGAGTGAGTGAGTGAGTGGGTGAGTGGGTGAGTGAGTGAGTTGGTGAGTGAGTGGGTGAGTGTGTGGGTGAGTGAGTGTGTGGGTGAGTGAGTGGGTGGGTGGGTGGGTGAGTGAGTGGGTGGTGAGTGGGTGAGTGAGTGGGTGAGTGGATGGGTGAATGGGTGAGTGAGTGAGTGGGTGAGTGAGTGAGTGGGTGAGTGAGTGGGTGGGTGAGTGAGTGAGTGGGTGAGTGAGTGGGTGAGTGGGTGAGTGTGAGGGTGAGTGATTGGGTGAGTGAGTGGGTGAGTGAGTGAGTGGGTGAGTGAGTGAGTGGGTGAGTGAGTGAGTTGGTGAGTGAGTGGGTGAGTGTGTGGGTGAGTGAGTGGGTGATTGAGTGGGTGAGTGAATGGGTGAGTGAGTGGGTGAGTGAGTGGTGAGTGGGTGAGTGAGTGGGTGAGTGGGTGGGTGAATTGGTGAGTGAGTGGGTGAGTGAGTGGGTGAGTGGGTGAGTGAGTGAATGGGTGAGTGAGTGAGTGGGTGAGTGGGTAAGTGAGTGCGTAAGTGAGTGGGTGAGTGAGTGAGTGAGTGTGTGAGTGGGTGAGTGAGTGGGTGGGTGAGTAAGTGGGTGAGTGAGTGGGTGAGTGAGTGAGTGTGTGAGTGGGTGAGTGGGTGAGTGAGTGGGTGAGTGAGTGAGTGGGTGAGTAAGTAGGTGAGTGAGTGGGTGAGTGGGTGAGTGAGTGGGTGAGTGTGAGGGTGAGTGAGTGGGTGGGTGAGTGAGTGGGTGAGTGTGAGGGTGAGTGAGTGGGTGAGTGAGTGGGTGGCTGAGTGAGTGAGTTGGTGAGTGAGTGGGTGAGTGTGTGGCTGAGTGAGTGAGTTGGTGAGTGAGTGGGTGAGTGTGTGGGTGAGTGAGTGAGTGGGTGAGTGAGTGGGTAAGTGAATGGGTGAGTGAGTGGGTGAGTGAGTGGTGAGTGGGTGAGTGAGTGGGTGAGTGGGTCGGTGAATTGGTGACTGAGTGGGTGAGTGAGTGGGTGAGTGGTGAGTGAGTGAATGGGTGAGTGAGTGAGTGGGTGTGGGTAAGTGAGTGCGTAAGTGAGTGGGTGAGTGAGTGAGTGTGTGAGTGGGTGAGTGAGTGGGTGGGTGAGTAAGTGGGTGAGTGAGTGGGTGAATGAGTGAGTGTGTGTGTGAGTGGGTGAGTGGGTGAGTGAGTGGGTGAGTGAGTGGGTGAGTGAGTGAGTGGGTGAGTGAGTGGGTGAGTGAATGGGTGAGTGAGTGGGTGAGGTGAGTGGGTGAGTGAGTGGGTGAGTGAGTGGGTGAGTGGGTGGGTGAATTGGTGAGTGAGTAGGTGAGTGAGTGAGTGAGTGAATGGCTGAGTGGGTGAGTGGGTGAGTGTGTGAGTGGGTGAGTGAGTGAGTGGGTGAGTGAGTGAGTTGGTGAGTGAGTGGGTGAGTGTGTGGGTGAGTGAGTGGGTGGGTGAGTGAGTGGGTGGGTGGGTGAGTGAGTGGGTGGTGAGTGGGTGAGTGAGTGGGTGAGTGGTTGGGTGAATGGGTGAGTGAGTGAGTGGGTGAGTGAGTGAGTGGGTGAGTGAGTGGGTGGGTGAGTGAGTGGGTGGGTGAGTGAGTGAGTGGGTGAGTGAGTGGGTGAGTGAGTGGGTGAGTGGGTGAGTGAGTGGGTGAGTGTGAGGGTGAGTGATTGGGTGAGTGAGTGGGTGAGTGAGTGAGTGGGTGAGTGAGTGAGTGGGTGAGTGAGTGAGTGGGTGAGTGTGTGGGTGAGTGTGTGGGTGAGTGAGTGGGTGATTGAGTGGGTGAGTGAATGGGTGAGTGAGTGGGTGAGTGAGTGGTGAGTGGGTGAGTGAGTGGGTGAGTGGGTGGGTGAATTGGTGAGTGAGTGGGTGAGTGAGTGGGTGAGTGGGTGAGTGAGTGAATGGGTGAGTGAGTGAGTGGGTGAGTGGGTAAGTGAGTGCGTAAGTGAGTGGGTGAGTGAGTGAGTGTGTGAGTGGGTGAGTGAGTGGGTGAGTGAGTGAGTGTGTGAGTGGGGAGTGGGTGAGTGAGTGGGTGAGTGAGTGAGTGGGTGAGTGAGTGGGTGGGTGAGTGAGTGGGTGGGTGAGTGAGTGGGTGGTGAGTGGGTGAGTGAGTGGGTGAGTGGATGGGTGAATGGGTGAGTGAGTGAGTGGGTGAGTGAGTGAGTGAGTGGGTGATGAGTGGTTGGGTGAATGAGTGAGTGGGTGAGTGAGTGGGTGACTGAGTGGGTGAGTGGGTGAGTGAGTGGGTGAGTGTGAGGGTGAGTGATTGGGTGAGTGAGTGGGTGAGTGAGTGAGTGAGTAGGTGAGTGAGTGAGTGGGTGAGTGAGTGAGTTGGTGAGTGAGTGGGTGAGTGTGTGGGTGAGTGAGTGGGTGGGTGAGTGAGTGGGTGGGTGGGTGAGTGAGTGGGTGGTGAGTGGGTGAGTGAGTGGGTGAGTGGATGGGTGGGTGAGTGAGTGAGTGAGTGGGTGAGTGAGTGGGTGAGTGTGAGGGTGAGTGAGTGGGTGAGTGAGTGGGTGAGTGAGTGAGTGGGTGAGTGAGTGAGTGGGTGAGTGAGTGAGTTGGTGAGTGAGTGGGTTAGTGTGTGGGTGAGGGAGTGGGTGATTGAGTGGGTGAGTGAATGGGTGAGTGAGTGGGTGAGTGAGTGGTGAGTGGGTGAGTGAGTGGGTGAGTGGGTGGGTGAATTGGTGAGTGAGTGGGTGAGTGGGTGAATGGGTGAGTGAGTGAGTGGGTGAGTGCGTAAGTGAGTGCGTAAGTGAGTGGGTGAGTGAGTGAGTGTGTGAGTGGGTGAGTGAGTGGGTGGGTGAGTAAGTGGGTGAGTGAGTGGGTGAGTGAGTGAGTGTGTGAGTGGGTGAGTGGGTGAGTGAGTGGGTGAGTGAGTGAGTGAGTGGGTGCGTAAGTAGGTGAGTGAGTGGGTGAGTGGGTGAGTGAGTGGGTGAGTGTGAGGGTGAGTGAGTGGGTGGGTTGAGTGAGTGGGTGAGTGTGAGGGTGAGTGAGTGGGTGAGTGAGTGGGTGGCTGAGTGAGTGAGTTGGTGAGTGAGTGGGTGAGTGTGTGGCTGAGTGAGTGAGTTGGTGAGTGAGTGGGTGAGTGTGTGGGTGAGTGAGTGAGTGGGTGAGTGAGTGGGTAAGTGAATGGGTGAGTGAGTGGGTGAGTGAGTGGTGAGTGGGTGAGTGAGTGGGTGAGTGGGTCGGTGAATTGGTGAGTGAGTGAGATGGTGAGTAAGGTGGTGAGTGAGTGGGTGAATGAGAGGGTGAGTGAGTGGGTGAATGAGAGGGTGAGTGAGATGGTGAGTGAGTGGGTGGGTGAGTGAGTGAGATGGCAAGCGAGTGGGTGAGTGAGATGGTGAGTGAGTGGGTGATTTAGTGGGTGAGTGAGTGGGTGGGTGAGTGAGTGGGTGGGTGAGTGAGTGAGTGGGTGGTGAGTGGGTGAGTGAGTGGGTGAGTGGATGGGTGAATGGGTGAGTGAGTGAGTGGGTGAGTGAGTGAGTGGGTGATGAGTGGTTGGGTGAATGAGTGAGTGGGTGAGTGAGTGGGTGAGTGAGTGGGTGAGTGGGTGAGTGAGTTGGTGAGTGTGAGGGTGAGTGATTGGGTGAGTGAGTGGGTGAGTGAGTGAGTGAGTGAGTGGGTGAGTGGGTGAGTGAGTGAGTTGGTGAGTGAGTGGGTGAGTGTGTGGGTGAGTGAGTGTGTGGGTGAGTGAGTGGGTGGGTGGGTGGGTGAGTGAGTGGGTGGTGAGTGGGTGAGTGAGTGGGTGAGTGGATGGGTGAATGGGTGAGTGAGTGAGTGGGTGAGTGAGTGAGTGAGTGGGTGAGTGAGTGGGTGGGTGAGTGAGTGAGTGGTGGTGAGTGGGTGAGTGGTGAGTGTGGGAGGTGAGGGTTGAGTGATTGGGTGAGTGATTGCTGGTGAGGTGGTGAGTGAGTGAGTGGGTGAGTGAGTGAGTGGGGTGAGTGAGTGGAGTTGGTGAGTGAGTGGGTGAGTGTGTGGGTGAGTGAGTGGGTGATTGAGTGGGTGAGTGAATGGGTGAGTGAGTGGGTGAGTGAGTGGTGAGTGGGTGAGTGAGTGGGTGAGTGGGTGGGTGAATTGGTGAGGAGTGGGTGAGTGAGTGGGTGAGTGGGTGAGTGAGTGAATGGGTGAGTGAGTGAGTGGGTGAGTGGGTAAGTGAGTGCGTAAGTGAGTGGGTGAGTGAGTGAGTGAGTGTGTGAGTTGGGTGAGTGCTAGTGGGTGGGTGAGTAACGTGGGTGAGTGAGTGGGTGAGTGAGTGGGTGAGTGTGAGGGTGAGTGAGTGGGTGGGTGAGTGAGTGGGTGAGTGTGAGGGTGAGTGAGTGGGTGAGTGAGTGGGTGGCTGAGTGAGTGAGTTGGTGAGTGAGTGGGTGAGTGTGTGGCTGAGTGAGTGAGTTGGTGAGTGAGTGGGTGAGTGTGTGGGTGGTGAGTGAGTGGGTGAGTGAGTGGGTAAGTGAATGGGTGAGTGAGTGGGTGAGTGAGTGGTGAGTGGGTGAGTGAGTGGGTGAGTGGGTCGGTGAATTGGTGACTGAGTGGGTGAGTGAGTGGGTGAGTGGGTGAGTGAGTGAATGGGTGAGTGAGTGAGTGGGTGTGGGTAAGTGAGTGCGTAAGTGAGTGGGTGAGTGAGTGAGTGTGTGAGTGGGTGAGTGAGTGGGTGGGTGAGTAAGTGGGTGAGTGAGTGGGTGAATGAGTGAGTGTGTGTGTGATTGGGTGAGTGGGTGAGTGAGTGGGTGAGTGAGTGGGTGAGTAAGTGGGTGAGTGAGTGGGTGAGTGAGTGGGTGAGTGAGTGAGTGGGTGAGTGAGTGGGTGAGTGAATGGGTGAGTGAGTGGGTGAGTGGGTGAGTGAGTGGTGAGTGGGTGAGTGAGTGGGTGAGTGGGTGGGTGAATTGGTGAGTGAGTAGGTGAGTGAGTGGGTGAGTGGGTGAGTGAGTGAATGGCTGAGTGGGTGAGTGGGTGAGTGTGTGAGTGGGTGAGTGAGTGAGTGGGTGAGTGAGTGAGTTGGTGAGTGAGTGGGTGAGTGTGTGGGTGAGTGAGTGGGTGGGTGAGTGAGTGGGTGGGTGGGTGAATTGGTGAGTGAGTAGGTGAGTGAGTGGGTGAGTGGGTGAGTGAGTGAATGGCTGAGTGGGTGAGTGGGTGAGTGTGTGAGTGGGTGAGTGAGTGAGTGGGTGAGTGAGTGAGTTGGTGAGTGAGTGGGTGAGTGTGTGGGTGAGTGAGTGGGTGGGTGAGTGAGTGGGTGGGTGGGTGAGTGAGTGGGTGGTGAGTGGGTGAGTGAGTGGGTGAGTGGATGGGTGAATGGGGTGAGTGAGTGAGTGGGTGAGTGAGTGAGTGGGTGAGTGAGTGGGTGGGTGAGTGAGTGGGTGGGTGAGTGAGTGAGTGGGTGAGTGAGTGGGTGAGTGAGTGGGTGAGTGGGTGAGTGAGTGGGTGAGTGATGAGGGTGAGTGATTGGGTGAGTGAGTGGGTGAGTGAGTGAGTGGGTGAGTGAGTGAGTGGGTGAGTGAGTGAGTGGGTGAGTGTGTGGTGGGTGAGTGTGTGGGTGAGTGAGTGGGTGATTGAGTGGGTGAGTGAATGGGTGAGTGAGTGGGTGAGTGAGTGGTGAGTGGGTGAGTGAGTGGGTGAGTGGGTGGGTGAATTGGTGAGTGAGTGGGTGAGTGAGTGGGTGAGTGGGTGAGTGAGTGAATGGGTGAGTGAGTGAGTGGGTGAGTGGGTAAGTGAGTGCGTAAGTGAGTGGGTGAGTGAGTGAGTGTGTGAGTGGGTGAGTGAGTGGGTGAGTGAGTGAGTGTGTGAGTGGGTGAGTGGGTGAGTGAGTGGGTGAGTGAGTGAGTGGGTGAGTGAGTGGGTGGGAGTGAGTGGGTGGGTGAGTGAGTGGGTGGTGAGTGGGTGAGTGAGTGGATGGGTGAGTGAGTGGGTGAGTGAGTGGGTGAGTGAGTGGTGGGTGAGTGAGTGAGTGAGTGGGTGATGAGTGGTTGGGTGAATGAGTGAGTGGGTGAGTGAGTGGGTGAGTGAGTGGGTGAGTGAGTGGGTGAGTGGGTGAGTGTGAGGGTGAGTGATTGGGTGAGTGAGTGGGTGAGTGAGTGAGTGATAGGTGAGTGAGTGGAGTGGGTGAGTGAGTGAGTTGGTGAGTGAGTGGGTGAGTGTGTGGGTGAGTGAGTGGGTGGGTGAGTGAGTGGGGTGGTGGGTGAGTGAGTGGGTGGTGAGTGGGTGAGTGAGTGGGTGAGTGGATGGGTGGGTGAGTGAGTGAGTGAGGGGTGAGTGAGTGGGTGAGTGTGAGGGTGAGTGAGTGGGTGAGTGAGTGGGTGAGTGAGTGAGTGGGTGAGTGAGTGAGTGGGTGAGTGAGTGAGTTGGTGAGTGAGTGGGTTAGTGTGTGGGTGAGGGAGTGGGTGATTGAGTGGGTGAGTGAATGGGTGAGTGAGTGGGTGAGTGAGTGGTGAGTGGGTGAGTGAGTGGGTGAGTGGGTGGGTGAATTGGTGAGTGAGTGGGTGAGTGAGTGGGTGAGTGGGTGAATGGGTGAGTGAGTGAGTGGGTGAGTGGGTAAGTGAGTGCGTAAGTGAGTGGGTGAGTGAGTGAGTGTGTGAGTGGGTGAGTGAGTGGGTGTGTGAGTAAGTGGGTGAGTGAGTGGGTGAGTGAGTGAGTGTGTGAGTGGGTGAGTGGGTGAGTGAGTGGGTGAGTGAGTGAGTGGGTGCGTAAGTAGGTGAGTGAGTGGGTGAGTGGGTGAGTGAGTGGGTGAGTGTGAGGGTGAGTGAGTGGGTGGGTGAGTGAGTGGGTGAGTGTGAGGGTGAGTGAGTGGGTGAGTGAGTGGGTGGCTGAGTGAGTGAGTTGGTGAGTGAGTGGGTGAGTGTGTGGCTGAGTGAGTGAGTTGGTGAGTGAGTGGGTGAGTGTGTGGGTGAGTGAGTGAGTGGGTGAGTGAGTGGGTAAGTGAATGGGTGAGTGAGTGGGTGAGTGAGTGGTGAGTGGGTGAGTGAGTGGGTGAGTGAGTGAGTGGGTGAGTGAGTGGGTAAGTGAATGGGTGAGTGAGTGGGTGAGTGAGTGGTGAGTGGGTGAGTGAGTGGGTGAGTGGGTCGGTGAATTGGTGACTGAGTGGGTGGTGAGTGGGTGAGTGGGTGAGTGAGTGAATGGGTGAGTGAGGAGTGGGCTGTGGGTAAGTGAGTGCGTAAGTGAGTGGGTG
>NW_027423584.1:0-48060 GCF_048934315.1 Petromyzon marinus
CAAAAGCAGGGGTTGGGTAGCACGTGTGGAGACAGACAACAGAGAGACACAGAGAGAGAGACACAGACACAGAGAGACACAGACACACAGAGAGAGACAGAGAGACACAGACAGAGACACGGACAAAGAGAGACACACAGAGAGACACAGAGAGAGACACAGACACAGAGAGACACAGAGAGAGACACACAGAGAGAGACACACACAGACAGAGACACACACAGAGAGAGAGACACAGACACACACAGAGACACAGGGAGACACACACAGACAGGGAGACAGAGACACACACACACACAGAGACACAGACACACACAGAGACACAGGGAGACACACACAGACAGGGAGACACACACACAGACACACAGAGACACAGAGGCGGCATCATGAGCGAGCAGCAGGCGGAGAAGTCTCTGGCGAGACTCGTCAAGGATGATGATGATGAGGTGGAGGTGGTGGATGATGAGGTGGATGATGATGAGCCCCGCGCGTTGATCCGCGACCTGTGTCGCCTGCTCTACCACCTGGGCTGGGCCACGGGTACTGGTGGCGGCGTCTCGATCAGACGCGGGTGAGACACGCAGGGAGACACGGGGGAGACACGGGGAGAGACACGGGGTGAGACACGCAGGGAGACACGGGGGAGACACGGGGAGACACGGGGGAGACACGGGGAGACACGGGGGAGACACGGGAGACACGGGGGAGACACGGGGGATACACAGGGGAGACACGGGGGAGACACGGGGAGACACGGGGTGAGACACGGGGGAGACACGGAGGAGACACGGGGGAGACACGGGGTGAGACACGGGGAGACACGGGGGAGACGCAGGGAGACACGGGGTGAGACACGGGGAGAGACACGGGTGAGACACGCAGGGAGACACGGGGAGACACGGGGAGACACGGGGGAGACACGGGGAGACACGGGGGAGACACGGGAGACACGGGGTGAGACACGCAGGGAGACACGGGGAGACACGGGAGACACGGGGGAGACACGGGAGACACGGGGAGACACGGGGAGACACGGGGAGACACAGTGAGACACGGGGAGACACGGGGTGAGACACGGGGAGACACGTGGAGACACGTGGTGAGACACGGGGAGAGACACGGGGAGACACGGGGGGAGACACGGGGAGACACACGGGGAGACAGGGGGGAGACACGGGGAGACACGGGGGAGACACGAGGGGACACGGGGGAGACACAGGGGAGACACGGGGAGACACGGGGAGACACGTGGTGAGACACGGGGAGACACGGGGAGACACGGGGTGAGACACGCAGGGAGACACGGGGAGACACCGGGGAGACACGGGAGACACGTGGTGATACACGGGGAGACACGGGGGAGACACGGGGGAGACACGTGGTGAGACACGGGAGACGCGGGAGACACGGGGTGAGGGGGGTGGAGACACGGGGGAGACACGGGGAGACACGTGGTGAGACACGGGGAGACGCGGGGAGACACGGGGAGACACGGGGTGAGACACGCAGGGGAGACACGGGGAGACACGGGGAGGACCGGGGGGAGACACTGGGAGACATGGGGTGAGATACGCAGGGAGACACGGGGTGAGACACGGGGAGAGACACGGGTGAGACACGCAGGGAGACACGGGGGATACACAGGGGAGACACGGGGGAGACACGGGGAGACACGGGGTGAGACACGGGGGAGACACGGAGGAGACACGGGGAGACACGGGGTGAGGACACGGGGAGACACGGGGGAGACGCAGGGAGACACGGGGTGAGACACGGGGAGACACGGGTGAGACACGGGTGAGACACGGGTGAGACACGCAGGGAGACACGGGGGAGACACGGGGGGGGGGAGACACGGGTGAGACACGCAGGGAGACACGGGGAGACACGTGGTGAGACACGGGGGGAGACACGGGGAGACACGTGGGGAGACACGGGTGAGACACGCAGGGAGACGGGGGAGACACGGGGGAGACACGCGGGGAGACACGGGGGAGACGTGGGGAGACACGGGGGGAGACACGGGGGGAGACACACGGGGAGACACACGGGGAGACACGCAGGGAGACACGCAGGGAGACACGGGTGAGACACACGGGGAGACACGCAGGGAGACACGCAGGGAGACACGGGGTGAGACACACGGGGAGACACGGGTGAGATACGCAGGGAGACACGGGGGAGACACGGGTGAGACACGGGGAGACACGGGGTGAGATACGCAGGGAGACACGGGGAGAGACACGAGAGGAGACACGGGGTGAGACATGGGGAGACACGGGGTGAGACACGGGGGAGAGACGGGGAGACACGGGGGAGACACTGGGGAGACACAGGGGAGACACGCAGGGAGACACGCAGGAGACACGGGGAGAGACACGGGTGAGACATGGGGAGACACGGGTGAGACACGCAGGGAGACACGAGAGGAGACACGGGGAGAGACACGTGGTGAGACACGTGGTGAGACACGGGGGAGACACGGGGGGGGGGGGGGGGGGGGGGGTGTGCCAGGCTAGGTGCAGGGACAGACAGCGGGTGTTGTACGCTGACTGCTGCTGCTGCTGAGGCTACCCGGGGGATCTTTGTCTTTGTGATGCAGGGACAAGATCTACATGGCGCCCTCTGGCGTACAGAAAGAGCGAATCAAGGTACAGATTCATCGCTCACCAGCTCGCTCACCAGCTCACCAGCTCGCTCACCAGCTCGCTCACTCACCAGCTCGCTCACCAGCTCACCAGCTAACTCACCAGCTCACCAGCTAACTCACTCACCAGCTCGCTCACCAGCTCACCAGCTAACTCACCAGCTCACTCACTCACCAGGCTCGCTCACCAGCTCACCAGCTAACTCACCAGTTCGCTCACCAGCTCGCTCACCAGCTCACCAGCTCGCTCACCAGCTAACTCACCAGCTCACTCACCAGCTCACTCAACAGCTCACCAGCTCGCTCACCAGCTCGCTCACCAGCTCACCAGCTCGCTCACCAGCTCACCAGCTCGCTCACCAGCTAACTCACCAGCTCACTCACCAGCTCGCTCACCAGCTCGCTCACCAGCTCACCAGCTCGCTCACCAGCTCACCAGCTAACTCACTAGCTCACTCACCAGCTCACCAGCTAACTCACTAGCTCACTCACCAGCTCACCAGCTAACTCACCAGCTCACTCACCAGCTCACCAGCTAACTCACTAGCTCGCTCACCAGCTCACCAGCTAACTCACCAGCTCGCTCACCAGCTAACTCACCAGCTCACTCACCAGCTCGCTCACCAGCTCACCAGCTCGCTCACCAGCTCACCAGCTAACTCACTAGCTCACTCACTCACCAGCTCGCTCACCAGCTCACCGGCTCGCTCACCAGCTCGCTCACCAGCTCAACAGCTAACTCACCAGCTCACCAGCTAACTCACCAGCTCACCAGCTAACTCACCAGCTAACTCACCAGCTCACCAGCTAACTCACCAGCTCGCTCACCAGCTAACTCACCAGCTCACTCACCAGCTCGCTCACCAGCTAACTCACCAGCTAACTCACCAGCTCACTCACCAGCTAACTCACCAGCTCACTCACCAGCTCGCTCACCAGCTCGCTCTCCAGCTCACCAGCTCACCAGCTAACTCACCAACTCGCTCACCAGCTCACTCACCAGCTCACTCACTCACCAGCTCGCTCACCAGCTCGCTCACCAGCTCACTCACCAGCTACCTCACCAGCTCACTCACTCACCAGCCCACCATCTAACTCACCAACTAACTCACCAGCTCGCTCACCAGCTCACTCACCAGCTAACTCACCAGCTCACTCACTTACCAGCTCACCATCTAACTCACCAGCTAACTCACCAGCTCGCTCACCAGCTCACTCACCATCTAACTCACCAGCTCACTCACTCACCAGCTCACTCACCAGCTCACCAGCTAACTCACCAGCTCGCTCACCAGCTCACCAGCTAACTCACCAGCTCGCTCACCAGCTCACTCACTAGCCCACTCACTCACCAGCTCGCTCACCAGCTCGCTCACCAGCTCACTCACCAGCTAACTCACCAGCTCACTCACTCACCAGCTCGCTCACCAGCTCACTCACCAGCTCACCAGCTCGCTCACCAGCTAACTCACCAGCTCACTCACTCACCAGCTCGCTCACCAGCTCACCAGCTAACTCACTCACCAGCTAACTCACCAACTCACTCACCAGCTAACTCACCAGCTAACTCACCAGCTAACTCACTCACCAGCTAACTCACTCACCAGCTAACTCACCAGCTCACTCACTCACCAGCTCGCTCACCAGCTCGCTCACCAGCTAACTCACCAGCTCGCTCACCAGCTCACCAGCTCGCTCACCAGCTCGCTCACCAGCTCACCAGCTAACTCACCAGCTCGCTCACCAGCTCACCAGCTAACTCACCAGCTCGCTCACCAGCTCACTCACCAGCTTACTCACCAGCTCACCAGATAACTCACCAGCTCGCTCACCAGCTCACCAGCTAACTCACCAGCTCACCAGCTAACTCACCAGCTCGCTCACCAGCTCGCTCACCAGCTCACCAGCTCACTCACCAGCTCGCTCACCAGCTAACTCACCAGCTAACTCACCAGCTCACCAGCTCACTCACCAGCTCGCTCACCAGCTCACCAGCTCGCTCACCAGCTCGCTCACCAGCTCACCAACTCACTCACCAGCTCGCTCACCAGCTCACCAGCTCGCTCACCAGCTCTTTCACCAGCTCACCAGCTCGCTCACCAGCTCGCTCACCAGCTCACCAGCTAACTCACCAGCTCACTCACCAGCTCACTCACCAGCTCGCTCACCAGCTCGCTCACCAGCTCACCAGCTAACTCACCAGCTAACTCACCAGCTAACTCACCAGCTCACTCACCAGCTCACTCACCAGCTCGCTCACCAGCTCGCTCACCAGCTCACCAGCTAACTCACCAACTCGCTCACCAGCTCACTCACCAGCTCACTCACTCACCAGCTCGCTCACCAGCTCGCTCACCAGCTAACTCACCAGCTAACTCACCAGCTCACTCACAAGCTAACTCACCAGCTCACTCATCAGCTCGCTCACCAGCTCGCTCACCAGCTAACTCACCAGCTCGCTCACCAGCTAACTCACCAGCTCACTCACCAGCTAACTCACCAGCTCACCAGCTAACTCACCAGCTAACTCACCAGCTCACCAGCTCGCTCACCAGCTCACCAGCTAACTCACCAGCTCGCTCACCAGCTCACCAACTCGCTCACCAGCTAACTCACCAGCTCGCTCACCAGCTAACTCACCAGCTCGCTCACCAGCTCACTCACCAGCTCGCTCACCAGCTAACTCACCAGCTCGCTCACCAGCTCACCAGCTAACTCACCAGCTCGCTCACCAGCTCACCAGCTAACTCACCAGCTCGCTCACCAGCTCACCAGCTCGCTCACCAACTCGCTCACTCACCAGCTCACTCACCAGCTCACCAGCTCACCAGCTAACTCACTCACCAGCTCGCTCACCAGCTCACCAGCTAACTCACCAGCTCGCTCACCAGCTCACCAGCTAACTCACCAGCTCGCTCACCAGCTCGCTCACCAGCTCACCAGCTAACTCACCAGCTAACTCACCAGTTCACTCACTCACCAGCTCGCTCACCAGCTCACTCACTCACCAGCTCGCTCACCAGCTCACTCACTCACCAGCTCGCTCACCAGCTCGCTCACCAGCTCACCAGCTCACTCACTCACCAGCTCGCTCACCAGCTCACCAGCTAACTCACCAGCTCACCAACTAACTCACCAGCTCACTCGCTCACCAGCTCGCTCACCAGCTCACCAGCTCGCTCACCAGCTCACCAGCTAACTCACCAGCTCGCTCACCAGCTAACTCACTCACCAGCTCGCTCACCTCCTGGACAATCATTCATGAATCCACTCACCGCTCACGTGTCTCACCCCGCGTGTCTCCCCCCGTGTCTCTCCCGTGTCTCCCCCGTGTCTCCGTGTCTCACCCCGCGTGTCTCACCCCGCGTGTCTCCCCGCGTGTCTCCCCCACGTGTCTCCCCGCGTGTCTCCGTGTCTCACCCCGCGTGTCTCCCCCCGTGTCTCTCCCGTGTCTCCCCCGTGTCTCACCCCGCGTGTCTCACCCCGCGTGTCTCCCCGCGTGTCTCCCCCACGTGTCTCCCCGCGTGTCTCCGTGTCTCACCCCGCGTGTCTCCGCGTGTCTCCCCCGTGTCTCACCCCGCGTGTCTCCGCGTG
This sequence comes from Petromyzon marinus, assembly GCF_048934315.1. Classification (NCBI taxonomy): domain Eukaryota; kingdom Metazoa; phylum Chordata; class Hyperoartia; order Petromyzontiformes; family Petromyzontidae; genus Petromyzon; species Petromyzon marinus. The sequence continues at coordinate 6,242 of NW_027423584.1, forward strand.
TCTCCCCCGTGTCTCACCCCGCGTGTCTCCCTGCGTGTCTCCGCGTGTCTCCGCGTGTCTCCCCCGTGTCTCCCCCGCGTGTCTCCCCAGCCTAGCGACGTGTTTGAGCTCGACTCTGCGGGCTGTGTGGTCTCGGCCCCCTTGGCGCCACTCACCCTGAGTCAGTGCGCACCGCTCTTCATGCTGGCATACAGCATGCGTGGTGAGACACAGAGAGACACAGAGACACACAGAGACACACAGAGACACACACAGAGACACACAGAGAGACACACAGAGACACAGACACAGGGGAGGAGACCCTGAGTCAGTGCGCACCGCTCTTCATGCTGGCATACAGCATGCGTGGTGAGACACAGAGAGACACAGAGACACACAGAGACACACAGAGACACACACAGAGACACAGAGACACACAGAGACACACAGAGACAGAGACACACAGAGACACACACAGAGACACACACAGAGACACACACAGAGACACAGAGAGACACAGAGAGACACACAGAGACACACAGAGACACACAGAGACACACACAGACACACACAGAGACACACACACACAGAGACACACAGAGACACAGAGACACAGGGGAGGAGACCCTGAGTCAGTGCGCACCGCTCTTCATGCTGGCATACAGCATGCGTGGTGAGACACAGAGAGACACAGAGACACACAGAGACACACAGAGACACACACAGAGACACAGAGACACACAGAGAGACACACAGAGACACAGACACAGGGGAGGAGACCCTGAGTCAGTGTGCACCGCTCTTCATGCTGGCATACAGCATGCGTGGTGAGACACAGAGACACAGAGACACACAGAGACACACACAGAGACACACAGAGACACACACAGAGACACACAGAGAGACACACAGAGACACAGACACAGGGGAGGAGACCCTGAGTCAGTGCGCACCGCTCTTCATGCTGGCATACAGCATGCGTGGTGAGACACACAGAGACACACAGACAGACACACAGAGACACACACAGAGACACACAGAGACAGAGACACACAGACACACACAGAGACAGAGACACACAGAGACACACACAGAGACAGAGAGAGACACACAGACACACAGAGACACACAGAGACACACACAGAGACACAGAAACACACAGAGACACACACAGAGACAGAGAGAGACACACAGACACACAGAGACACACAGAGACACAGAGACACACAGACACACACAGACACACACAGAGACACACAGAGACACACAGAGACACACACAGAGACAGAGAGAGACACACAGAGACACACAGAGACACACACAGAGACACAGAAACACAGAAACACACAGAGACACACACAGAGACAGAGAGAGACACACAGACACACAGAGACACACAGACACACACAGAGACACAGACACAGAGACACAGACACACAGAGACACACAGAGACACAGACACACAGAGACACAGAGACACAGGGGAGGAGACCCTGAGTCAGTGCGCACCGCTCTTCATGCTGGCATACAGCACACGTGGTGAGAGAGACACGGAGACACAGACAGAGACACACAGAGACAGAGACACACAGAGACACACAGAGACACACAGACACACAGAGACACAGAGACACAGAGAGACACAGACACAGGGGAGGAGACCCTGAGTCAGTGCGCACCGCTCTTCATGCTGGCATACAGCATGCGTGGTGAGACACAGAGACACACAGAGACACAGACAGAGACACACAGACACAGAGACACACAGACACAGAGACACACAGAGACACACAGGGACACAGAGACGCACAGAGACACACAGAGACACACAGAGACACATAGAGACACACAGAGACACGTAGAGACACACAGAGACACACGGAGAGACACTGAGACACGCAGAGACACGCGGGGACACACAGAGACACGCGCGGTGAGACACGCGGAGACACGTGGGGATACTGTCTCCCCGTATCTCCCCATGTCTCCGCTGTCTTCCCGTGTCTCCCCGTGTCTCCCCGCGTCTCCCCCTGTCTCCCCGTGTCTCTCTGTGTCTCTCTGTGTCTCCCCGTGTCTCCCCGTGTCTCACCGTGTCTCCCAGGTGCTGGCTGCGTGATCCACACCCACTGTCTCCCCGTGTCTCCCCGTGTCTCCCCGTGTCTCCCCGTGTCTCCCCCTGTCTCCCTGTGTCTCCCCGTGTCTCCCCGTGTCTCCCCGTGTCTCCCCGTGTCTCCCAGGTGCTGGCTGCGTGATCCACACCCACTCTGTCTCCCTGTGTCTCCCACTGTCTCCCCGTGTCTCCCCGTGTCTCCCCGTGTCTCCCCCTGTCTCCCCGTGTCTCCCCGTGTCTCCCACTGTCTCCCCGTGTCTCCCCGTGTCTCCCAGGTGCTGGCTGCGTGATCCACACCCACTGTCTCCCCGTGTCTCCCCGTGTCTCCCGTGTCTCCCCGTGTCTCCCCGTGTCTCCCCGTGTCTCCCCCTGTCTCCCTGCTTGTCTCCCCGTGTCTCCCAGGTGCTAGCTGCGTGATTCACACCCACTGTGTCTCCCCGCGTCTCCCCCTGTCTCCCCGTGTCTCCCCGCGTCTCCCCCTGTCTCCCCGTGTCTCCCCGTGTCTCCCTGTGTCTCCCCGTGTCTCCCCGCGTCTCCCCGTGTCTCCCCGTGTCTCCCCGTGTCTCCCCGTGTCTCCCAGGTGCTGGCTGCGTGATCCACACCCACTCTGTCTCCGTGTCTCCCCGTGTCTCCCCGTGTCTCCCCCTGTCTCCCCGTGTCTCCCCGTGTCCCCCCATGTCTCCCCGTGTCTCCCCGTGTCTCCCCCTGTCTCCCCGCGTCTCCCCGTGTCTCCCCGTGTCTCCCCGTGTCTCCCTGCGTGTCTCCCTGCGTGTCTCCCCGTGTCTCCCCGTGTCTCCCAGGTGCTGGCTGCGTTATCCACACCCACTCTGTCTCCGTTTCTCCCCGTGTCCCCGTGTCTCCCCCTATCTCCTCGTGTCTCCCCCTGTGTCTCCCCGTGTCTCCCCGTGTCTCCCCATGTCTCCCCGTGTCTCCCCGTGTCTCCCAGGTGCTGGCTGCGTGATCCACACCCACTCTGTCTCCCCGTGTCTCCCCGTGTCTCCCCGTGTCTCCCCCTGTCTCCCCGTGTCTCCCCGTGTCTCCCACTGTCTCCCCGTGTCTCCCACTGTCTCCCCGTGTCTCCCCGTGTCTCCCCGCGTCTCCCCGTGTCTCCCCGTGTCTCCCCGTGTCTCCCAGGTGCTGGCTGCGTGATCCACACCCACACTGTCTCCCCGTGTCTCCCCGTGTCTCCCCATGTCTCCCCGTGTCTCCCCGTGTCTCCCCCTGTCTCCCCGCGTCTCCCCGTGTCTCCCCGTGTCTCCCCGTGTCTCCCCGTGTCTCCCCGTGTCTCCCTGCGTGTCTCCCCGTGTCTCCCCGTGTCTCCCAGGTGCTGGCTGCGTTATCCACACCCACTCTGTCTCCGTATCTCCCCGTGTCCCCGTGTCTCCCCCTGTCTCCCCGTGTCTCCCCCTGTGTCTCCCCGTGTCTCCCCGTGTCTCCCACTGTCTCCCCGTGTCTCCCCGTGTCTCCCCGTGTCTCCCCGTGTCTCCCAGGTGCTGGCTGCGTTATCCACACCCACTCTGTCTCCGTGTCTCCCCGTGTCTCCCCGTGTCTCCCACTGTCTCCGTGTCTCCCCGTGTCTCCCACTGTCTCCCCGTGTCTCCCCGTGTCTCCCAGGTGCTAGCTGCGTGATCCACACCCACTCTGTCTCCCCGTGTCTCTCTGTGTCTCCCCGTGTCTCCCCGTGTCTCCCAGGTGCTGGCTGCGTGATCCACACCCACTGTCTCCCCGTGTCTCCCCGTGTATCCCCGTGTCTCCCCCTGTCTCCCCGTGTCTCCCCGTGTCTCCCACTGTCTCCCCGTGTCTCCCACTGTCTCCCCGTGTCTCCCCGTGTCTCCCCGCGTCTCCCCGTGTCTCCCCGTGTCTCCCCGTGTCTCCCAGGTGCTGGCTGCGTGATCCACACCCACACTGTCTCCCCGTGTCTCCCCATGTCTCCCCGTGTCTCCCCGTGTCTCCCCCTGTCTCCCCGCGTCTCCCCGTGTCTCCCCGTGTCTCCCCGTGTCTCCCCGTGTCTCCCTGCGTGTCTCCCCGTGTCTCCCCGTGTCTCCCAGGTGCTGGCTGCGTTATCCACACCCACTCTGTCTCCGTGTCTCCCCGTGTCCCCGTGTCTCCCCCTGTCTCCCCGTGTCTCCCCCTGTGTCTCCCCGTGTCTCCCCGTGTCTCCCACTGTCTCCCCGTGTCTCCCCGTGTCTCCCCGTGTCTCCCCGTGTCTCCCAGGTGCTGGCTGCGTTATCCACACCCACTCTGTCTCCGTGTCTCCCCGTGTCTCCCCGTGTCTCCCACTGTCTCCGTGTCTCCCCGTGTCTCCCACTGTCTCCCCGTGTCTCCCCGTGTCTCCCAGGTGCTAGCTGCGTGATCCACACCCACTCTGTCTCCCCGTGTCTCTCTGTGTCTCCCCGTGTCTCCCCGTGTCTCCCAGGTGCTGGCTGCGTGATCCACACCCACTGTCTCCCCGTGTCTCCCCGCGTCTCCCCGTGTCTCCCCCTGTCTCCCCCTGTCTCCCCCTGTCTCCCCCTGTCTCCCCGTGTCTCCCCCTGTCTCCCTGTGTCTCCCCGTGTCTCCCCGTGTCTCCCTGCGTGTCTCCCCGTGTCTCCCCGTGTCTCCCCGTGTCTCCCAGGTGCTGGCTGCGTGATCCACACCCACTCTGTCTCCCCGTGTCTCCCCCTGTCTCCCCGTGTCTCCCCGTGTCTCCCACTGTCTCCCCGTGTCTCCCCCTGTCTCCCCGTGTCTCCCAGGTGCTGGCTGTGTGATCCACACCCACTCTGTCTCCCCGTGTCTCCCCGTGTCTCCCCGTGTCCCTGTGTCTCCCCGTGTCTCCCCGTGTCTCCCCGTGTCTCCCCGTGTCTCCCAGGTGCTGGCTGCGTGATCCACACCCACTGTCTCCCCGTGTCTCCCCGTGTCTCCCCGTGTCTCCCAGGTGCTGGCTGCGTGATTCACACCCACTGTCTCCCCCTGTCTCCCCGTGTCTCCCCGTGTCTCCCCTTGTCTCCCCGTGTCTCCCCGTGTCTCCCCGTGTCTCCCAGGTGCTGGCTGCGTGATCCACACCCACTCTGTCTCCCCCTGTCTCCCCGTGTCTCCCCGTGTCTCCCACTGTCTCCCCGTGTCTCCCCGTGTCTCCCCGTGTCTCCCAGGTGCTGGCTGCGTGATCCACACCCACTCTGTCTCCGTGTCTCCCCGTGTCTCCCCGTGTCTCCCACTGTCTCCCCGTGTCTCCCCGTGTCTCCCCGTGTCTCCCCGTGTCTCCCAGGTGCTGGCTGCGTGATCCACACCCACTGTCTCCCCGTGTCTCCCCGTGTCTCCCCGTGTCTCCCCGTGTCTCCCTGTGTCTCTCAGGTGCTGGCTGCGTGATCCACACCCACTGTCTCCCCGTGTCTCCCCGCGTCTCCCCGTGTCTCCCCCTGTCTCCCCCTGTCTCCCCCTGTCTCCCCGTGTCTCCCCCTGTCTCCCTGTGTCTCCCCGTGTCTCCCCGTGTCTCCCTGCGTGTCTCCCCGTGTCTCCCCGTGTCTCCCCGTGTCTCCCAGGTGCTGGCTGTGTGATCCACACCCACTGTCCCCGTGTCTCCCCGTGTCTCCCTGCGTGTCTCCCCGTGTCTCCCCGTGTCTCCCAGGTGCTGGCTGCGTGATCCACACCCACTGTCTCCCCGTGTCTCCCCGTGTCTCCCCCTGTCTCCCCGTGTCTCCCCGTGTCTCCCACTGTCTCCCCATGTCTCCCCGTGTCTCCCCGTGTCTCCCCGTGTCTCCCCGTGTCTCCCAGGTGCTGGCTGTGTGATCCACACCCACTCTGTCTCCGCTGTGCTCGCCACGCTCCTATTCCCGGGGTCGGAGTTCCGCATCCGCAACCAGGAGATGATCAAGGGGATACGCAGGGGAGGTCCCAACGGGGTCCCCTTGAAGTGAGGGGGGGAGGGGGAGGGGGGGAAGGGGACCCACACCACCACCAGTCTCCAGCGTGTCTCCGTGTGTCTCCGTGGGTCTCCAGTGTGTCTGTGTGTGTGTGTCTCTGTGTGTGTGTCTCTGTGTGTGTCTCTGTGTGTGTCTCTGTGTGTATCTCTGTGTGTGTCTCTGTGTGTGTGTCTCTGTGTGTGTCTCTGTGTGTCTGTGTGTGTGTCTCTGTGTGTGTCTCTGTGTGTGTCTCCGTGTGTGTCTCTGTGTGTGTCTCTGTGTGTGTCTCTGTGTGTGTAGCTACAGTGACATGCTGGTGGTAACTGTGATAGAGAACACTGTGTGTGTCTCTGTGTGTGTCTCTGTGTGTCTGTGTGTCTGTGTGTGTGTCTCTGTGTGTGTCTCTGTGTGTGTCTCTGTGTGTGTGTCTCTGTGTGTGTCTGTGTGTGTCTCTGTGTGTGTGTCTCTGTGTGTGTCTCTGTGTGTGTCTCTGTGTGTGTCTCTGTATGTGTCTCTGTGTGTGTCTCTGTGTCTCTGTGTGTGTCTCTGTGTGTGTCTCTGTGTGTGTCTCTGTGTGTGTGTCTCTGTGTGTGTGTCTCTGTGTCTCTGTGTGTGTCTCTGTGTGTGTCTCTGTGTCTCTGTGTGTGTCTCTGTGTGTGTCTCTGTGTGTGTCTCTGTGTGTGTCTCTGTGTGTGTAGAAACAACCCCCTACCTCCTCGCGGTGCCGGATGGGCAACTCTGTCGTGGACAGTGCTGTGGGGGGAGATCCAATTGTGATTGGCTCCTCCCTTCATGGCATATGTGTCCACCACAGGGGCTAAACGGGGGCTCTGGACGGGTGCGAGGGGCTGGTAACCCCTCCACCTTCAATTAATTACCACGAAACCATGAATGAAACTGAAATATGTAACTAATAAGCATGTGCCGGAGGCCCCGGGGGGCCAGGCGTCTGTGACGTCTCCTGGCCAAACCCCAATTGGCGGAGCCAGGAGATTGAATACCTACCCTCGGGGCTACTCCAGAAACAACGAAAAGCCACTACGGGTGGCCATGTGGAATGTTCGAACGCTCACTGCAGAGGAGAGGCTGCCACTCCTCTGTCGGGAGCTGGACCGGTACCGCCTGGATCTATGCGGCATTCAGGAGGTCCGGTGGACCGGCACTGGCTCCTGCCACCATGAGGGGTGGACAGTCCTCTACTCGGGGCAGCAGACTGCCAAACAACAGGGTGTGGGTCTTCTTTTGAACAAAATAATGAAGGGGGCGTGGGAGCGTGGCGGTGAGGTGTGGGAAGCTGTAAGCCCCAGGCTACTTTGGGCTCGCCTTCCCATCAACCGGAGGCGAGGAATGGTGGTCGTGGTTACTTATGCCCCCACCGAAGATGAACATCCGTGGAGGGATGCAGGCAAAGCCAATGAATCAGATGCCTTCTATGACCTCCTGTCACAGGTGCTGGCTAAAGTGGCCCCTCGGGATAGAGTCATCATGTTGGGTGACTTCAATGCCCGAGTTGGTCATGATACTGGCACCTGGTCTGGAGTGATTGGAGGGCATGGTCCAGATCAGCTCAATAACAACGGTAGGAGGCTGCTAGATTTTTGTGCAGCCCATGGGCTTGTAATTACCAACACGCTGTTCCGGCATCGGCGCATCCACACAACATCATGGATGCATGCCGGGTCCAAGCAAGAACATCTGCTGGACTACATATTGACGAACCAGCGAATGCGAGCCCATGTCCTTGACACCAGGACCTACCGTGGAGCTGATCTGCCCTCTGACCATCGACTAGTCATCTGTAAGATGCGCCTGCCATTCTTCCACTCCGGTGGTGGGTGTACACCCAGGACCCTATTCCAACATAAAGTGGCCTGGTCTCAGTTATCTGATGAAAGTTGCAAGCGAAAATTTCATCATCGCTTGCGGCTGGGATTGGCATCGTCCCCGACTCCTCCTGATGTCGAGGGTAAATGGGCGAGGTTTAGGACTGTGACTCATGCAGCTGCAATGGCTGCTTTGGGTACGCGGTCCAGACCTCCCCAGAGACCCTGGCTGACAGAGGAGGTGTTCAGGATGGTTGAGAAAAAGCGACAGGCCCACTGTCATCAGCTACAGAATCCCACGTCAGAGAATGAGGAGGCTTACCGCAGCCTTCGCTCGGAGGTTCGGAGAGCCGTGAGGCACTGCAAGGATGGGTGGTGGTCGCGGGTTGCTGAGGAGATGGAGTCTGCCTCAGTGGCCCGTGATCACAAATCTCTATTTAACTCCATCAAAAAAGTAACCTGCAGCGCCACACCTATTACCATCATTAGGGGAAAAACGGTGATCCAATCTCCGACCCCCAGGAACAGGTTCGCAGATTTGCTGACCATTTCTGTGAGGTCCTGGGGGAGGGAAAATCCCTCAGCCAGGAAAACATCGTGGCACAAAGTGAGGATGACCCTGCTGAGGCTGCGGTGCCTCAAATATTGGAAGAAGTCACCCCCTGTGAGTGGCTGGCTGAGGTGCCATCTGCTGAGGAAGTATTGAAGGCGATCCGGAGTCTGAGACCAGGAAAGGCAGCGGGCAGAGATGATCTCCCAAGCGAAATGCTGAGGGAGGGTGGCGTTTGTGCACAGACTGCCCTATATGAAATCATAACAACAGTCTGGACCACTGGACGGGTTCCGCAGGCTTGGAAGGATGCCCTGGTGGTCCCCCTTTTTAAGAAGGGGGACCGCACAGACTGTAACAACTACAGGGGCATCTCACTCCTCAGTGTGCCGGGAAAGGTCCTGGCAAGGATTATTCAGCATCGCCTTGCCAGGCACGCTGAGGAGAGGCTTGCGGAGCCCCAATGCGGTTTCAGGAAAGGGCGGTCCTGCACAGATGCCATATTTTCTGTCTGTCTGCTACAGCAGAGGTGTAGGGAATTCCAACAAGACCTACATCTCTGCTTTATTGACCTGGTCAAGGCCTATGATACCATCAGTAGGCCTGGGCTCTGGGTCGTTCTTCGTGCTTTTGGAGTACCTGACCCTCTGCTCACGATCATTAAGGACCTTCATGATGGTGAGCGGGCCCGGGTAAAACTACGTGGCCGGGAGTCAGAGCCATTCCCTGTACACCTTGGGGTGCGACAGGGATGTCCTCTGGCTCCCACATTATTTAACATCTATTTTGACCACGTAGTTCGTGAAGCCTTCAATAGCTGTACTGGGGGAATCTCCATATGGTACAGATATAATGGGAGGCTAATCGATGCCCGGGTGCGGTCAAGGGATGGCTCCCTATTGCTCAACCACGTTATGTATGCTGATGATTTGGTAATAGCTGCTCAGTCAGAGGAGGAGTTGGAGACGCTGCTGCTGAGACTGGAGCGTGCCACTAAGAGGTGGGGCCTTACCATCAGCCCCACCAAAACTAAGCACCTGCCTGGGTATTTTGTACCATCGGACACTCCACCCCCACAACTCCCAATCGGTGATGGGGCAGTTGTGGAGAGAGTGGAGAGTTTCCCATACCTGGACAGTGTGCTTATGACTGGCTCCAGTTTAACAGCAGAGGTCTCACTCCGAATCAGTCGAGCGGCAATATCTTTTCATCGGTTGCGTAACGCTGTGTGGAAGCTACCTGGTCTGTCGCTCCGCACTAAGCTTCAGGTCTTCTCGGCCACGGTCATTCCCTCCCTTCTCTACGCTTGCGAAACGTGGACCCCCCTAATGGAACATCTTCGCCGGTTGGAAACATTTAGGCTGGCCTGCCTACGATCCATCCTGGGTTTAACCAGACTGGATTGTGTGAGGAGCTCACAAATCCTTGAAAGATCTGGGCAGGGTCCCATCGGTGAGCTCCTCCGGCAGGCAAGGCTGCGATGGCTGGGTCATGTAGCCCGCATGCCCAGCCACCGCATGCCGAAACAGCTTTTGTTTGGCCGGATTGAGGGGGCTAAGCTTGCGCGGCACGGGCTAGAGAAGAGATGGAGTGATGTGGTACAGGAGGACGTGGAGCTGAGTGGACTTGCCGATGACTGGTACCAGCGGTGTCAAGATCGGCCTCTGTGGAGGAGGCTCGTGAAGGATGCTACTGGGCAGTTGGGGGCAGTCGCCCTCCAACAACAACGGAGGGCGGAGGAGCGACGCTCAGAACAACGAGCGGAGCGCCGGGTGGCTAAAGCACAGCAGGTTGGCACAGTAGGGGGCACAGGTGGTGCATCAGCCAGTCATCTCAGTCAGTCGACCCGTGGCACCTGGGTCTGCCCCGTGACCTCCTGCCAGCGGGCGTTCGACACTTCACGTGGCCTCAGGGTGCACATGGCCTGGCATAAGCGTCGTGGTGACGTCACCGCCACTTAGTGGCGAATGGCGGTTGTTGTTGTGTCTCTGTGTGTCTCTGTGTGTGTAGCTACAGTGACACTCTGGTGGTACCCGTGATAGAGAACACTCTGTGTGTGTCTCTGTGTGTGTCTCTGTGTAGCTACAGCAACACGCTGGTGGTACCCGTGATAGAGAACACTCTGTGTGTGTCTCTGTGTGTGTCTCTGTGTGTGTCTCTGTGTGTGTCTCTGTGTCTCTGTGTGTGTAGCTACAGCGACATGCTGGTGGTACCCGTGATAGAGAACACTCTGTGTGTGTCTCTGTGTGTGTCTGTGTGTGTGTCTCTGTGTGTGTCTCTGTGTGTGTCTCTGTGTGTCTCTGTGTGTCTCTGTGTGTGTAGCTACAGCGACATGCTGGTGGTACCTGTGATAGAGAACACTCTGTGTGTGTCTCTGTGTGTGTCTCTGTGTGTGTCTCTGTGTGTCTCTGTGTGTGTCTCTGTGTGTGTAGCTACAGCGACACGCTGGTGGTACACGTGGTAGAGAACACTCTGTGTGTGTCTCTGTGTGTGTCTCTGTGTGTGTCTCTGTGTGTAGCTACAGCGACACGCTGGTGGTACCCGTGATAGAGAACACTCTGTGTGTGTCTCTGTGTGTGTCTCTGTGTGTGTCTGTGTGTGTCTCTGTGTGTGTCTCTGTGTGTGTAGCTACAGCGACACGCTGGTGGTACCCGTGATAGAGAACACTCTGTGTGTGTCTCTGTGTGTGTCTCTGTGTGTGTCTCTGTGTGTGTCTCTGTGTGTGTAGCTACAGCGACACGCTGGTGGTACCCATGATAGAGAACACTCTGTGTGTGTCTCTGTGTGTGTCTCTGTGTGTGTCTCTGTGTGTGTGTCTCTGTGTGTGTAGCTACAGCGACACGCTGGTGGTACCCGTGATAGAGAACACTCTGTGTGTGTCTCTGTGTGTGTCTCTGTGTGTGTCTCTGTGTGTGTCTCTGTGTGTGTCTCTGTGTGTCTCTGTGTGTGTCTCTGTGTGTGTAGCTACAGTGACACTCTGGTGGTACCCGTGATAGAGAACACTCTGTGTGTGTCTCTGTGTGTGTGTCTCTGTGTGTGTCTCTGTGTGTGTGTCTCTGTGTGTGTCTCTGTGTGTGTAGCTACAGCGACACGCTGGTGGTACCCGTGATAGAGAACACTCTGTGTGTGTCTCTGTGTGTGTCTCTGTGTGTGTCTCTGTGTGTGTCTCTCTGTGTGTCTCTGTGTGTGTAGCTACAGCGACACGCTGGTGGTACCCGTGATAGAGAACACTCTGTGTGTGTCTCTGTGTGTGTCTCTGTGTGTGTCTCTCTGTGTGTCTCTGTGTGTGTAGCTACAGCGACACGCTGGTGGTACCCGTGATAGAGAACACTCTGTGTGTGTCTCTGTGTGTGTCTCTGTGTGTGTCTCTCTGTGTGTCTCTGTGTGTGTCTCTGTGTGTCTCTGTGTGTGTAGCTACAGCGACACGCTGGTGGTACCCGTGATAGAGAACACTCTGTGTGTGTCTCTGTGTGTGTCTGTGTGTGTCTCTGTGTGTGTCTCTGTGTGTGTAGCTACAGCGACACGCTGGTGGTACCCGTGATAGAGAACACTCTGTGTGTGTCTGTGTGTGTGTCTGTGTGTGTCTCTGTGTGTGTCTCTGTGTGTGTAGCTACAGCGACACGCTGGTGGTACCCGTGATAGAGAACACTCTGTGTGTGTCTCTGTGTGTGTCTCTGTGTGTGTGTCTGTGTGTGTCTCTGTGTGTGTAGCTACAGCGACACGCTGGTGGTACCCGTGATAGAGAACACTCTGTGTGTGTCTCTGTGTGTGTCTCTGTGTGTGTCTCTCTGTGTGTCTCTGTGTGTGTAGCTACAGCGACACGCTGGTGGTACCCGTGATAGAGAACACTCTGTGTGTGTCTGTGTGTGTCTCTGTGTGTGTCTCTGTGTGTCTGTGTGTGTGTCTGTGTGTGTCTCTGTGTGTGTAGCTACAGCGACACGCTGGTGGTACCCGTGATAGAGAACACTCTGTGTGTGTCTCTGTGTGTGTCTCTGTGTGTGTGTCTCTGTGTGTGTCTCTGTGTGTGTCTCTGTGTGTGTAGCTACAGCGACACGCTGGTGGTACCCGTGATAGAGAACACTCTGTGTGTGTCTCTGTGTGTGTGTCTGTGTGTGTGTGTCTGTGTGTGTCTCTGTGTGTGTCTCTGTGTGTGTAGCTACAGCGACACTCTGGTGGTACCCGTGATAGAGAACACTTTGCACGAGGTCGACCTTGAGAGCTCCATGAGACACGCCATGGAGGTCCACCCGGACACCAACGCCGTCCTCGTGAGGAGACACGGAGTCTACGTGTGGGGAGACACGTGGCAGCAGGCTAAGACAATGTGAGACACGTGGGGACAGGGGGGAGACACGGAGTCTACGTGTGTGGAGACACGTGGCAGCAGGCTAAGACAATGTGAGACACGTGGGGACAGGGGGACAGGGGACAGGGGGACAGGGAGGAGACACGGAGTCTACGTGTGGGGAGACACGGAGTCTACGTGTGTGGAGACACGTGGCAGCAGGCTAAGACAATGTGAGACACGTGGGTACAGGGGGGACAGGGGGACAGGGAGGAGACACGGAGTCTACGTGTGTGGAGACACGTGGCAGCAGGCAAAGACAATGTGAGACACGTGGGGAGACAGGGGACAGGGAGGAGACACGGAGTCTACGTGTGGGGAGACACGTGGCAGCAGGCTAAGACAATGTGAGACACGTGGGGGGACAGGGAGGAGACACGGAGTCTACGTGTGTGGAGACACGTGGCAGCAGGCTAAGACAATGTGAGACACGTGGGGGACAGGGGGGAGACACGGAGTCTACGTGTGGGGAGACACGTGGGGACAGGGGGACAGGGGACAGGGAGGAGACACGGAGTCTACGTGTGTGGAGACACGTGGCAGCAGGCTAAGACAATGTGAGACACGTGGGGACAGGGGGACAGGGAGGAGACACGGAGTCTACGTGTGGGGAGACACGTGGCAGCAGGCTAAGACAATGTGAGACACGTGGGGACAGGGGGGAGACACGGAGTCTACGTGTGTGGAGACACGTGGCAACAGGTCAAGACAATGTGAGACACAGGGGGACAGGGGACATGGGACAGGGGGGAGACACGGAGTCTACGTGTGTGGAGACACGTGGCAGCAGGCGAAGACAATGTGAGACACGTGGGGGAGACAGGGGGGACAGGGGACAGGAAGGAGACACGGAGTCTACGTGTGGGGAGACACGTGGCAGCAGGCGAAGACAATGTGAGACACGTGGGGACAGGGGGACAGGGGACAGGGGACAGGGGGACAGGGAGGAGACACGGAGTCTACGTGTGGGGAGACACGTGGCAGCAGGCTAAGACAATGTGAGACACGTGGGGACAGGGGGGAGACACGGAGTCTACGTGTGTGGAGACACGTGGCAGCAGGCCAAGACAATGTGAGACACGTGGGGGACAGGGGGACAGGGGACAGGGGGACAGGGGGGAGACACGGAGTCTACGTGTGGGGAGACACGTGGCAGCAGGCTAAGACAATGTGAGACACAGGGGGACAGGGGGGAGACACGGAGTCTACGTGTGGGGAGACACGTGGGGACAGGGGGACAGGGGGGAGACACGGAGTCTACGTGTGGGGAGACACGTGGCAGCAGGCTAAGACAATGTGAGACACAGGGGGACAGGGGGGAGACACGGAGTCTACGTGTGGGGAGACACGTGGGGACAGGGGGACAGGGGGGAGACACGGAGTCTACGTGTGGGGAGACACGTGGCAGCAGGCAAAGACAATGTGAGACACGTGGGGACAGGGGGGAGACACGGAGTCTACGTGTGTGGAGACACGTGGCAGCAGGCCAAGACAGTGAGACACGTGGGGGGACAGGGGGACAGGGGACAGGGGGGAGACACGGGGGGACGTGTGAACGGGTTGCGTATCTCTGCGTGTCTCTGTGTGTCTCTGGGTGTCTCTGTGTCTCTGTGTCTCTGTGTGTCTCTGTGTGTCTCTGTCTCTGTGTGTCTCTGTGTGTCTCTGTGTGTCTCTGTCTCTGTGTGTCTCTGTGTGTCTCTATGTGTCTCTGTGTGTCTCTGTGTGTCTCTGTCTCTGTGTGTCTCTGTGTGTCTCTGTGTGTCTCTGTCTCTGTGTGTCTCTGTGTGTCTCTGTCTCTGTGTGTCTCTATGTGTCTCTGTGTGTCTCTGTCTCTATGTGTCTCTGTGTGTCTCTATGTATCTCTGTGTGTCTCTGTCTCTGTGTGTCTCTGTGTGTCTCTGTGTGTCTCTATGTGTCTCTGTGTGTCTGTGTGTCTCTGTCTCTGTGTGTCTCTATGTGTCTCTGTGTGTCTCTGTCTCTATGTGTCTCTGTGTGTCTCTGTGTGTCTCTGTGTATCTCTGTGTGTCTCTGTCTCTGTGTGTCTCTGTGTGTCTCTGTGTGTCTCTATGTGTCTCTGTGTGTCTGTGTGTCTCTGTCTCTGTGTGTCTCTGTGTGTCTCTGTCTCTGTGTGTCTCTATGTGTCTCTGTGTGTATCTGTCTCTGTGTGTCTCTGTGTCTCTATGTGTCTCTGTGTGTCTCTGTCTCTGTGTGTCTCTATGTGTCTCTGTGTGTCTCTGTCTCTGTGTGTCTCTGTGTGTCTCTGTGTTTCTCTGCCTCTGTGTGTCTCTGTGTGTGTCTGTGTGTGTCTCTGTCTCTGTGTGTCTCTGCGTGTCTCTGCGTGTGCGTGTCTCTATGTGTGTCTGCATGTCTCTGTCTCTGCGTGTCTCTGTGTGTGTCTCTGTCTCTGTGTGTCTCTACGTGTCTCTGTGTGTCTCTGCGTGTCTCTGTGTGTCTCTGCGTGTCTCTCTGCGTGTCTCTGCGTGTCTCTATGTGTCTCTGCGTGTCTCTGTCTATGTGTGTCTCTGCGTGTCTCTGTCTCTGTGTATCTCTGCGTGTCTCTGTCTCTACGTGTCTCTGTCTCTGTGTGTCTCTGCGTGTGCTTGTCTCTGCGTGTCTCTGCATGTCTCTGCATGTGTGTGTCTCCGTGTGTCTCTGCGTGTCTCTGCGTGTCTCTGTGTGTCTCTGTGTCTCTGCATGTCTCTGTGTCTCTGCATGTCTCTGTGTGTCTGTGCGTGTGCGTGTCTCTGCGTGTCTCTGTGTGTGTGTCTCCGTGTGTCTCTGCGTGTCTCTGCGTGTCTCTGCGTGTCTCTGTGTCTCTGCATGTCTCTGCGTGTGCGTGTCTCTGCGTGTCTCTGCGTGTTCGTGTCTCTGCGTGTCTCTGCGTGTGCAGGTGTGAATGCATGTCTCTGTGTCTCTGCGTGTCTCTGCGTGTGCAGGTGTGAATGCTACCATTACCTTTTCTCACTCGCCGTGGAGATGAAGCGTTGCGGCCTGGACCCGGATTCGTAGAGACCCAGAAGAGACTCGTAGAGACTCAGAGACACTCATAGAGACACTCATAGAGACCCACAGAGACTCATAGAGACCCACAGACACTCATAGAGACTCAGAGACACTCATAGAGACACTCGTAGAGACCCACAGAGACTCGTAGAGACTCAGAGACACTCATAGAGACCCACAGAGACCCACAGAGACCCACAGAGACTCACAGAGACTCAGAGACCCACAGAGACTCGTAGAGACTCACAGACACTCATAGAGACCCACAGAGACCCACAGAGACCCACAGAGACTCGTAGAGACTCAGAGACACTCATAGAGACCCGCAGAGACTCGTAGAGACTCAGAGACACTCATAGAGACCCACAGAGACCCACAGAGACTCGTAGAGACTCAGAGACACTCATAGAGACACTCATAGAGACCCACAGAGACTCGTAGAGACTCAGAGACACTCATAGAGACATTCATAGAGACCCACAGAGACTCACAGAGACCCACAGAAACTCACAGAGACTCAGAGACCCACAGAGACTCAGAGACTCATAGAGACTCAGAGACACTCATAGAGACCCACAGAGACCCACAGAGACTCACAGAGACTCACAGAGACCCACAGAGACTCAGAGACACTCATAGAGACTCAGAGACACTCATAGAGACCCGCAGAGACTCGTAGAGACCCACAGAGACTCAGAGACTCACAGAGACTCAGAGACACTCATAGAGACCCACAGAGACCCACAGAGACTCACAGAGACTCACAGAGACCCACAGAGACTCGTAGAGACTCAGAGACACTCATAGAGACCCACAGAGACTCGTAGAGACTCAGAGACACTCATAGAGACCCACAGAGACTCGTAGAGACTCAGAGACACTCATAGAGACCCGCAGAGACCCACAGAGACTCACAGAGACCCACAGAGACTCGTAGAGACTCAGAGACACTCATAGAGACCCACAGAGACTCGTAGAGACTCAGAGACACTCATAGAGACCCGCAGACACTCATAGAGACCCACAGAGACTCGTAGAGACTCGGAGACACTCATAGAGACCCACAGAGACCCACAGAGACTCAGAGACACTCATAGAGACCCACAGAGACTCGTAGAGACTCAGAGACACTCATAGAGACCCGCAGAGACTCACAGAGACTCATAGAGACTCAGAGACTCACAGAGACTCGTAGAGACTCAGAGACACTCATAGAGACCCACAGAGACTCGTAGAGACTCACAGAGACCCACAGAGACTCGTAGAGACTCAGAGACACTCATAGAGACCCACAGAGACCCACAGAGACTCAGAGACACTCATAGAGACCCACAGAGACCCACAGAGACTCAGAGACTCAGAGACACTCATAGAGACCCACAGAGACTCGTAGAGACTCAGAGACACTCATAGACACTCATAGAGACCCACAGAGACTCACAGAGACTCAGAGACTCAGAGACACTCATAGAGACCCACAGAGACTCGTAGAGACTCAGAGACACTCATAGAGACCCACAGAGACTCACAGAGACTCACAGAGACCCACAGAGACTCGTAGAGACTCAGAGACACTCATAGAGACCCACAGAGACTCGTAGAGACTCAGAGACACTCATAGAGACCCACAGAGACTCGTAGAGACTCAGAGACACTCATAGAGACCCACAGAGACTCGTAGAGACTCAGAGACACTCATAGACACTCATAGAGACCCACAGAGACTCAGAGACACTCATAGAGACTCATAGAGACTCAGAGACTCGTAGAGACTCAGAGACACTCATAGAGACCCACAGAGACTCGTAGAGACTCAGAGACACTCATAGAGACCCATAGAGACTCATAGAGACTCAGAGACTCGTAGAGACTCAGAGACACTCATAGAGACCCACAGAGACTCGTAGAGACTCAGAGACACTCATAGACACTCATAGAGACCCACATAGACTCACAGAGACTCAGAGACTCAGAGACACTCATAGAGACCCACAGAGACTCGTAGAGACTCAGAGACACTCATAGAGACCCACAGAGACTCATAGAGACTCACAGAGACCCACAGAGACTCGTAGAGACTCAGAGACACTCATAGAGACCCACAGAGACTCATAGAGACCCACAGAGACTCGTAGAGACTCAGAGACACTCAAAGAGACCCGCAGAGACTCATAGAGACCCACAGAGACTCGTAGAGACTCAGAGACACTCATAGAGACCCGCAGAGACTCATAGAGACCCACAGAGACTCGTAGAGACTCAGAGACACTCATAGAGACCCACAGAGACTCATAGAGACTCACAGAGACCCACAGAGACTCGTAGAGACTCAGAGACACTCATAGAGACCCACAGAGACTCATAGAGACCCACAGAGACTCGTAGAGACTCAGAGACACTCATAGAGACCCGCAGAGACTCATAGAGACCCACAGAGACTCGTAGAGACTCAGAGACACTCATAGAGACCCGCAGAGACCCACAGAGACTCACAGAGACTCAGAGACACTCATAGAGACCCACAGAGACTCATAGAGACCCTCAGAGACTCAGAGACTCACAGAGACTCACAGAGACTCACAGAGACTCAGAGACACTCATAGAGACCCACAGAGACCCACAGAGACTCGTAGAGACTCAGAGACTCTCATGGAGACCCACAGAGACTCGTAGAGACTCAGACACTCACAGAGACCCACAGAGACTCGTAGAGACTCAGAGACACTCATAGAGACCCACAGAGACTCGTAGAGACTCAGAGACACTCATAGAGACCCACAGAGACTCGTAGAGACTCAGAGACACTCATAGAGACCCACAGAGACTCGTAGAGACTCAGAGACACTCATAGAGACCCGCAGACACTCATAGAGACCCACAGAGACTCGTAGAGACTCAGAGACACTCATAGAGACCCACAGAGACCCACAGAGACTCAGAGACTCAGAGACACTCATAGAGACCCACAGAGACTCACAGAGACTCGTAGAGACTCAGAGACACTCATAGAGACCCACAGAGACTCGTAGAGACTCAGAGACACTCATAGAGACCCACAGAGACTCGTAGAGACTCAGAGACACTCATAGACACTCATAGAGACCCACAGAGACTCACAGAGACTCAGAGACTCAGAGACACTCATAGAGACTCATAGAGACCCACAGAGACCCACAGAGACCCACAGAGACACTCATAGAGACCCGCAGAGACTCGTAGAGACTCAGAGACACTCATAGAGACCCACAGAGACTCATAGAGACTCACAGAGACTCAGAGACACTCATAGAGACCCACAGAGACTCATAGAGACCCACAGAGACCCACAGAGACTCAGAGACACTCATAGAGACCCACAGAGACCCACAGAGACTCACAGAGACCCACAGAGACCCACAGAGACTCACAGAGACTCAGAGACACTCATAGAGACTCATAGAGACCCACAGAGACACTCATAGAGACCCACAGAGACTCATAGACACTCATAGAGACTCATAGAGACCCACAGAGACTCGTAGAGACTCCGAGACACTCATAGAGACCCACAGAGACTCACAGAGACTCAGAGACTCACAGAGACCCACAGAGACTCACAGAGACTCAGAGACACTCATAGAGACCCACAGAGACTCACAGAGACTCACAGAGACCCACAGAGACTCACAGAGACTCAGAGACACTCATAGAGACTCAGAGACTCATAGAGACCCACAGAGACTCGTAGAGACTCAGAGACACTCACAGAGACCCACAGAGACTCACAGAGACTCAGAGACACTCATAGAGACCCACAGAGACTCACAGAGACTCACAGAGACCCACAGAGACTCACAGAGACTCAGAGACACTCATAGAGACTCAGAGACTCACAGAGACTCAGAGAGACTCACAGAGACTCAGAGAGACTCACAGAGACCCACAGAGACCCACAGAGACTCAGAGACTCAGAGACCCACAGAGACCCACAGAGACTCGTAGAGACTCAGAGACACTCATAGAGACTCACAGAGACCCACAGAGACCCACAGAGACACTCATAGAGACCCGCAGAGACTCGTAGAGACTCAGAGACACTCATAGAGACCCACAGAGACCCATAGAGACTCACAGAGACCCACAGAGACTCACAGAGACTCACAGAGACCCACAGAGACCCACAGAGACTCACAGAGACTCAGAGACACTCATAGAGACTCATAGAGACCCACAGAGACACTCATAGAGACCCACAGAGACTCATAGACACTCATAGAGACTCATAGAGACCCACAGAGACTCAGAGACTCTCAGAGACCCACAGAGACTCGTAGAGACTCCGAGACACTCATAGAGACCCACAGAGACTCACAGAGACTCAGAGACTCACAGAGACCCACAGAGACTCACAGAGACTCAGAGACACTCATAGAGACCCACAGAGACTCACAGAGACTCACAGAGACCCACAGAGACTCGCAGAGACTCAGAGACACTCATAGAGACTCAGAGACTCGTAGAGACTCAGAGACACTCATAGAGACCCGCAGAGACTCACAGAGACTCAGAGACACTCATAGACACTCATAGACACTCATAGAGACCCACAGAGACCCACAGAGATCCACAGAGACCCACAGAGACTCATAGAGACTCACAGAGACCCACAGAGACTCACAGAGACTCAGAGACACTCATAGAGACCCACAGAGACTCTCAGAGACACTCATAGAGACCCACAGAGACCCACAGAGACTCGTAGAGACTCAGAGACACTCATAGAGACCCACAGAGACTCATAGAGACTCACAGAGACCCACAGAGACTCGTAGAGACTCAGAGACACTCATAGAGACCCACAGAGACTCATAGAGACCCACAGAGACTCGTAGAGACTCAGAGACACTCAAAGAGACCCGCAGAGACTCATAGAGACCCACAGAGACTCGTAGAGACTCAGAGACACTCATAGAGACCCGCAGAGACTCATAGAGACCCACAGAGACTCGTAGAGACTCAGAGACACTCATAGAGACCCACAGAGACTCATAGAGACTCACAGAGACCCACAGAGACTCGTAGAGACTCAGAGACACTCATAGAGACCCACAGAGACTCATAGAGACCCACAGAGACTCGTAGAGACTCAGAGACACTCATAGAGACCCGCAGAGACTCATAGAGACCCACAGAGACTCGTAGAGACTCAGAGACACTCATAGAGACCCGCAGAGACCCACAGAGACTCACAGAGACTCAGAGACACTCATAGAGACCCACAGAGACTCATAGAGACCCTCAGAGACTCAGAGACTCACAGAGACTCACAGAGACTCACAGAGACTCAGAGACACTCATAGAGACCCACAGAGACCCACAGAGACTCGTAGAGACTCAGAGACTCTCATGGAGACCCACAGAGACTCGTAGAGACTCAGACACTCACAGAGACCCACAGAGACTCGTAGAGACTCAGAGACACTCATAGAGACCCACAGAGACTCGTAGAGACTCAGAGACACTCATAGAGACCCACAGAGACTCGTAGAGACTCAGAGACACTCATAGAGACCCACAGAGACTCGTAGAGACTCAGAGACACTCATAGAGACCCACAGAGACTCGTAGAGACTCAGAGACACTCATAGAGACCCGCAGACACTCATAGAGACCCACAGAGACTCGTAAAGACTCGGAGACACTCATAGAGACCCACAGAGACCCACAGAGACTCAGAGACTCAGAGACACTCATAGAGACCCACAGAGACTCGTAGAGACTCAGAGACACTCATAGAGACCCGCAGACACTCATAGAGACCCACAGAGACTCGTAGAGACTCAGAGACACTCATAGAGACCCACAGAGACCCACAGAGACTCAGAGACTCAGAGACACTCATAGAGACCCACAGAGACTCACAGAGACTCGTAGAGACTCAGAGACACTCATAGAGACCCACAGAGACTCGTAGAGACTCAGAGACACTCATAGAGACCCACAGAGACTCGTAGAGACTCAGAGACACTCATAGACACTCATAGAGACCCACAGAGACTCACAGAGACTCAGAGACTCAGAGACACTCATAGAGACTCATAGAGACCCACAGAGACCCACAGAGACCCACAGAGACACTCATAGAGACCCGCAGAGACTCGTAGAGACTCAGAGACACTCATAGAGACCCACAGAGACTCATAGAGACTCACAGAGACTCAGAGACACTCATAGAGACCCACAGAGACTCATAGAGACCCACAGAGACCCACAGAGACTCAGAGACACTCATAGAGACCCACAGAGACCCACAGAGACTCACAGAGACCCACAGAGACCCACAGAGACTCACAGAGACTCAGAGACACTCATAGAGACTCATAGAGACCCACAGAGACACTCATAGAGACCCACAGAGACTCATAGACACTCATAGAGACTCATAGAGACCCACAGAGACTCGTAGAGACTCCGAGACACTCATAGAGACCCACAGAGACTCACAGAGACTCAGAGACTCACAGAGACCCACAGAGACTCACAGAGACTCAGAGACACTCATAGAGACCCACAGAGACTCACAGAGACTCACAGAGACCCACAGAGACTCACAGAGACTCAGAGACACTCATAGAGACTCAGAGACTCATAGAGACCCACAGAGACTCGTAGAGACTCAGAGACACTCACAGAGACCCACAGAGACTCACAGAGACTCAGAGACACTCATAGAGACCCACAGAGACTCACAGAGACTCACAGAGACCCACAGAGACTCACAGAGACTCAGAGACACTCATAGAGACTCAGAGACTCACAGAGACTCAGAGAGACTCACAGAGACCCACAGAGACCCACAGAGACTCAGAGACTCAGAGACCCACAGAGACCCACAGAGACTCGTAGAGACTCAGAGACACTCATAGAGACTCACAGAGACCCACAGAGACCCACAGAGACACTCATAGAGACCCGCAGAGACTCGTAGAGACTCAGAGACACTCATAGAGACCCACAGAGACCCATAGAGACTCACAGAGACCCACAGAGACTCACAGAGACTCACAGAGACCCACAGAGACCCACAGAGACTCACAGAGACTCAGAGACACTCATAGAGACTCATAGAGACCCACAGAGACACTCATAGAGACCCACAGAGACTCATAGACACTCATAGAGACTCATAGAGACCCACAGAGACTCAGAGACTCTCAGAGACCCACAGAGACTCGTAGAGACTCCGAGACACTCATAGAGACCCACAGAGACTCACAGAGACTCAGAGACTCACAGAGACCCACAGAGACTCACAGAGACTCAGAGACACTCATAGAGACCCACAGAGACTCACAGAGACTCACAGAGACCCACAGAGACTCGCAGAGACTCAGAGACACTCATAGAGACTCAGAGACTCGTAGAGACTCAGAGACACTCATAGAGACCCGCAGAGACTCACAGAGACTCAGAGACACTCATAGACACTCATAGACACTCATAGAGACCCACAGAGACCCACAGAGATCCACAGAGACCCACAGAGACTCATAGAGACTCACAGAGACCCACAGAGACTCACAGAGACTCAGAGACACTCATAGAGACCCACAGAGACTCTCAGAGACACTCATAGAGACCCACAGAGACCCACAGAGACTCGTAGAGACTCACAGAGACCCACAGCGACTAGTAGAGACTCACAGAGACTCACAGAGACTCACAAAGACTCATAGAGACTCAGAGACTCACAGAGACTCATAGAGACTCACAGAGACTCAGAGACCCACAGAGACCCACAGAGACTCACAGAGACTCATAGAGACCCACAGAGACCCACAGAGACTCACAGAGACTCAGAGATACTCATAGAGACTCATAGAGACTCAGACCCACAGAGACTCACAGAGACTCATAGAGACTCAGAGACCCACAGAGACTCATAGAGACCTGCAGAGACTAACAGAGACTCGCAGAGACTCACAGAGACTCACAGAGACACACAGACACACAGAGACTCACAGAGACTCACAGAGACTCATAGAGACCCACAGAGACTCATAGAGACTCGTAGAGACCCACATAGACTCATAGAGACTCGTAGAGACCCACATAGACTCATAGAGACCCACAGACACTCATAGAGACCCGGACTCACATTGTAAACCGGTGTGTTTCTGTACTGAGTATGTATCGTAATGGGTCTCTATATATATGTCTCTATGTGTCTCTATGGGTCTCTGGGTCTCTATGGGTCTCTATGTATTTCTATGGGTCTCTATGGGTCTCTGTGTATCTCTATGGGTCTCTATGTATCTCTATGGGTCTCTGTGGGTCTCTATGGGTCTCTATGGGTCTCTGTGGGCCTCTATGGGTCTCTATGTATCTCTATGGGTCTCTGTGTATCTCTATGTGTCTCTGTATCTCTGTGGGTCTCTGTGGGTCTCTATGGGTCTCTATGTGTCTCCATGTATCTCTGTGGGTCTCTATGTATCTCTATGCATCTCCATGTATCTCTGTGGGTCTCTATGGGTCTCCATGTGTCTCTATGTGTCTCTATGCATCTCTATGTATCTCTGTGGGTCTCTGTGTATCTCTGTGGGTCTCTATGTATCTCTATGCATCTCCATGTATCTCTGTGGGTCTCTGTGGGTCTCCATGTGTCTCTGTATTTCTATGGGTCCAGAGTGACGACGACGACGATGATGATGCCATCAGCCATTGGTTGGTGGAGCTGCGGATGACGATTTGTGATGTTGCAGGGTTGTCACCTGCTGTGCACAGTGGTGGCGGTGGTGGTTGGGGCGCTTGGCATCCCGGTCACAATAAAACTACAAACACAGACGGATAGTTGGTTTAGAAGGCGTTCCTCCGTGTGTGTCCTCGACTCGATTCCACAATCACTCACACACTCACACACACACTCACACACTCACACACACACTCACTCACACACACACTCACTCGCACAATCACTCACACACTCACTCACCCACTCACTCACACATTCACTCACACACTCACTCACACTCACACACTCACCCACTCACTCGCTCACTCACCCACTCACTCACTCACACACTCATTCACACACTCACTCACACACACATCCACTCGCTCACTCACCCACTCACACACTCACCCACACTCACTCACACACTCACCCACACTCACCCACACTCACCCACACTCACACACTCACACACACACACTCACACACTCACCCACACTCACACACTCAACCACTCACTCACACACTCACCCACACTCACTCACACACTCACTCACACACTCATTCACACACTCACACACACATCCACTCGCTCACTCACCCACTCACACACTCACCCACACTCACACACTCACACACTCACCCACACTCACCCACACTCACACACACTCACCCACACTCACCCACACTCACCCACACTCACTCACACACTCACACACACACTCACACACTCACTCACACACTCACCCACACTCACTCACCCACTCACACACAACAACAACAACCGCCATTCGCCACTAAGTGGCGGTGACGTCACCACGACGCTTGTGCCAGGCTATGTGCACCCTGAGGCCACGTGAAGTGTCGAACGCCCGCTGGCAGGTCACGGGGCAGACCCAGGTGCCACGGGTCGACTGACTGAGATGACTGGCTGATGCACCACCTGTGCCCCCTACTGTGCCAACCCGCTGTGCTTTAGCCACCCGGCGCTCCGCTCGTTCTGAGCGTCGCTCCTCCGCCCTCCGTTGTTGTTGGAGGGCGACTGCCTCCAACTGCCCAGTAGCATCCTTCACGAGCCTCCTCCACAGAGGCCGATCTTGACACCGCTGGTACCAGTCATCGGCAAGTCCACTCAGCTCCACGTCCTCCTGTACCACATCACTCCATCTCCTCTCTAGCCCGTGCCGCGCCCATTTAGCCCCCTCAATCCGGCCAAACAAAAGCTGTTTCGGCATGCGGTGGCTGGGCATGCGGGCTACATGACCCAGCCATCGCAGCCTTGCCTGCCGGAGGAGCTCACCGATGGGACCCTGCCCAGATCTTTCAAGGATTTGTGAGCTCCTCACACAATCCAGTCTGGTTAAACCCAGGATAGATCGTAGGCAGGCCAGCCTAAATGTTTCTAACCGGCGAAGATGTTCCATTAGGGGGGTCCACGTTTCGCAAGCGTAGAGAAGGGAGGGAATGACCGTGGCCGAGAAGACCTGAAGCTTAGTGCGGAGCGACAGACCAGGTAGCTTCCACAGCGTTACGCAACCGAATAAAAGATATTGCCGCTCGACTGATTCGGAGTGAGACCTCTGCTGTTAAACTGGAGCCAGTCATAAGCACACTGCCCAGGTATGGGAAACTCTCCACTCTCTCCACAACTGCCCCATCACCGATTGGGAGTTGTGGGGGTGGAGTGTTCGATGGTACAAAATACCCAGGCAGGTGCTTAGTTTTGGTGGGGCTGATGGTAAGGCCCCACCTCTTAGTGGCACGCTCCAGTCCCAGCAGCAGCGTCTCCAACTCCTCCTCTGACTGAGCAGCTATTACCAAATCATCAGCATACATAACGTGGTTGAGCAATAGGGAGCCATCCCTTGACCGCACTCGGGCATCGATTAGCCTCCCATTATATCTGTACCATATGGAGATTCCCCCGGTACAGCTATTGAAGGCTTCACGAACTACGTGGTCAAAATTGATGTTAAATAATGTGGGAGACAGAGGACATCCCTGTCGCACCCCAAGGTGTACAGGGAACGGCTCTGACTCCCGGCCACGTAGTTTTACCCGGGCCCGCTCACCATCAAGAAGGTTCTTAATGATCGTGAGCAGAGGGTCAGGGACTCCAAAAGCACGAAGAACGACCCAGAGTCCAGGCCTACTGATGGTATCATAGGCCTTGACCAGGTCAATAAAGCACAGACATACACACACAGACAGACTCAAACACATAGACACAGACACACACATACACACAGACACACACAGCGCGCTAACCACTACACTACAATGCGTTACGCTTCCACGTGCGCGGGTCACGTGACAGATGTGACGTCACAGTTCACTTTCCTTGCAAAAATGTCTGCTTTATTGAGCTAGCCCCACCCCCAAAATAAATAAAAAAAACTATTTTTTTAAATGTTTGCATGGTGTACCGTCTGGAAAGTACCCGCATGGCAAATTTACAGTTTGTTGCATGTCGGGAAGTAGGCTGAACATTTTGAACAGACACACGTAATCACAAATTTGCCTTTTATATATATTTACAAAATGTATTACAATTTATAATTGTAATTTACAATGTCACACACACGCGCTTGATGAGGTCACGGCGCGATGACGTCACCGCAACACCGATCGACGCCAGACCGCGCTGTGACGTCATCCCACTCTACCCGCTGGGGCACCCTTTCGTCATCCATCGACGCTCAATCCACAGCCCGGATTTTGACGTCACCCCCGCTTCACGCGCGCCGGGGGCTTGACGTCACCCCGCACAAAAAAAAACCGTTCACCGTTCGTTTGACGTCAAAAACCCTGCTCCACCAACGCCGCGGTCTTGACGTCATTCTCCCCCCTTGCGGACCCACACTCCTCCGGCCGCGGCGTTCGTCGCTGAGACGTCATCCCCTCAGCACAGAGGGGGCCCTTGTTTCGTGACGTCACACCCACTCCAAATCGCGACGAACGGTGTTTCTGACGTCATGTCGTCCGCCGAACACCACACCGCCCGTGACGTCACCCAGCAATGGCGTCCGCCCTGCGGCTCCTGGCTACCCGCGGTGTCTCCGCGCCGAGTCCGCGGCTCTTACCACCACCACCACAACAACAACAACAACGTCAACAACTACAACAACAATGTCAACAACAACGTCAACAACGTTCTGCTGCCTCCTCCATCGCCTCCTCGTGCAGTCGTCGGCTTCACGCTGAGTCCGCGTTGCTCGGTGAGACGCAGAGACACCGAGACACCGAGAGACACAGAGAGAGAGAGAGACAGAGAGAGAGAGAGACGGAGACACAGAGAGACACAGAGAGAGAGACACAGAGACAGAGAGAGACAGAGAGAGAGACACAGAGAGACACAGAGAGAGACACAGAGAGAGACACAGAGACACACACAGAGACACAGAGAGAGAGAGACAGAGAGAGAGACACAGACACACACAGAGACACACACAGAGACACACAGAGACAGAGACACACAGAGGCACACAGAGACACAAAGAGACACACACAGAGACACACAGAGAGACACAGAGACAGAGACGACACACAGAGACACACAGAGACACACAGAGACAGAGACACACAGAGGCACACAGAGACACAAAGAGACACACACAGAGACACACACAGAGACACACAGAGAGACACAGAGACAGAGACGACACACAGAGACACACAGAGACACACAGAGACAGAGACACACAGAGACAGAGACAGACAGAGACACAGAGACAGACAAACACAGAGACACACACAGACACACACACACAGAGACACACACAGAGACTCACACAGACACACACAGAGACACACACACAGAGACACAGAGACACACAGAGACACACACAGAGAGACACACAGACACACACAGAGACACACAGAGAGACACACAGACACACAGAGACACACACAGACACACACACAGAGACACACACAGAGACACAGAGACACACACAGACACACACAGACACACACACAGGCACACACAGACACACAGAGACACACAGAGACCCACAGAGAAACAAAGAGAAACAAAGAGACACACAGAGACACACAGAGACACACACAGAGACACACACAGAGACACACAGAGACACATATAGACACACACAGAGACACACAGACACACACAGAGACACACAGAGACACACACAGAGACACAGACACACAGAGACAGAGACACACACAGAGACACACAGAGACACAGAGACACACAGACAGAGACACAGAGACAGACACACACAGAGACACACAGAGACAGAGACACACAGAGACAGAGACACACAGAGACAGAGACACACAGAGAGACACACAGAGAGACACACAGAGAGACACACAGAGAGACACACAGAGAGACACACAGAGAGACACACACAGAGACACACACAGAGACACACACAGAGACACACAGAGAGACACACAGACACACACAGACACACACACACACAGAGACACACACAGACACAGACACACAGAGACACACAGAGACACACACAGAGACACACAGAGACACACACAGAGACACACAGAGACACACACAGAGACACAGAGACACCGAGACAGAGACACACAGAGACACAGAGACACACAGACAGAGACACAGAGACAGACACACACAGAGACACACAGAGACAGAGACACACAGAGACACACAGAGACACAAAGAGACACACACAGAGACACACAGAGAGACACAGAGACAGAGACGACACACAGAGACACACAGAGACACAGCGACAGAGACACACAGAGACAGAGACACACAGAGACAGAGACACACAGAGACAGAGACACACAGAGACAGAGACACACAGAGACAGAGACAGACAGAGACACAGAGACAGACAGAGACACACAGAGACACAGACAGAGACACACAGAGACACACAGAGACACACGCACAGAGACACACAGACAGAGACACACAGAGAGACACAGAGAGACACAGAGACAGAGACACACACACAGACAGAGACACACAGAGACACACAGAGACACACAGAGACACAGAGAGACACACAGAGACACACACAGAGACACACAGACACACAGAGACACACAGAGACAGAGACACACAGAGACAGAGACACACAGACACACAGAGACACAGAGACAGAGACACACAGAGAGACAGAGACACACAGAGACACAGAGACACACACAGAGACACAGACAGAGACACACAGAGACACAGACAGAGAGACACAGAGACAGTCAGAGAGACACAGAGACAGAGACACACACAGAGACAGAGACACAGAGACACAGACAGAGACACAGTCAGAGAGACACAAAGAGAGAAGAGAGAGACAGACACAGACAGAGACACAGAGACAGAGACACACAGAGAGACAGAGACACACAGAGAGACAGAGACACACAGAGAGACAGAGACACACAGAGACACAGACAGAGACACAGTCAGAGAGACACAAAGAGAGAAGAGAGAGACAGACACAGACAGAGACACAGAGAAACAGACAGAGAGACGCAGAGACAGAGACACACAGAGACACAGAGACACACAGAGACACAGACACAGTCAGAGAGACACATAGAGAGAAGAGAGACAGACACAGACACAGGGAAACAGACAGAGAGACGCAGAGACAGAGACACAGACAGAGACACAGAGAGACAGAGCGACACAGAGACCCAGACAGAGAGACACAGAGACACACAGACACAGACAGAGGGACACAGACACACAGAGAGAGACGAGACAGAGAGACACAGAGACACAGACAGAGAGACACAGAGACAGAGTCAGAGAGACACAGAGACACAGACAGAGAGACACACAGACACAGACAGAGACACACAGAGACACAGACAGAGAGACACAGACACAGAGCCACAGACACAGAGACACAGACAGAGAGACACAGAGACAGAGCCACACACAGAGAGACACAGAGACACACAGACACAGACAGAGAGAGACAGAGAGACACACCGAGACACAGACAGAGAGACACAGAGACACAGACAGAGAGGCACAGAGACACACAGAGACACAGACAGAGACACAGAGACACACAGAGACACAGACAGAGACACACAGACACAGACAGAGAGACACACAGAGACACACAGCCACAGACAGAGAGACACAGAGAGACACAGAGACACACAGAGACACACAGAGACACAGACACACAGACCGAGACACACAGAGACACAGACACACAGAGACACACAGAGACACACAGAGACACAGACACAGTCAGAGAGACACAAAGAGAGAAGAGAGAGCGACAGACACAGAAAAACAGACAGAGAGACACACAGACAGAGACACAGAGAGACACACAGAGCCATAGACAGAGAGACACAGAGACACACAGAGACAGAGACACACAGAGACACAGACAGAGACATAGACAGAGACACACAGAGACAGAGACACACAGAGACACACAGAGACAGAGACACACAGAGCCACAGACAGAGAGACACAGATACACACAGAGACAGAGACACACAGAGACAGAGACACACAGACACCCAGACAGAGACACACACAGAGACACAGAGAGAGAGTTTTTTAATGTATTGGGTATAACCCTGTGAGCCATGCGGCTCTTGACCGCAACAATAAAACAAACCACGAACAATAAACATCTTTTAAAGTGACTCCGCGCAACAGAAACATCCTGGGGAAAATAAAAACCAAAGCAAAGTCATCCGGAACAACAGCACCGCACATTTCAAAAAAAATCACAGTGCCAAAAAATTCCCAGTGGCGATGCAACTCGCGAACAATCGCAACCATAAGACGTGTTCTCAGCTCTTTGGTTCTATTGGGTAAAGTCACATAGGTGCAAATAATATAACAAAAAATCACACGACGTTTCGGCCACAACACAAGCGGCCTTCATCAGGTGAAGGGACGAGACTGTCTGGTAGGACAGCGCTGGAGTGGAAGAAGCCACAAGCTCAGATCACGACCTTTAAGCTGAGTGAGAAGAAAAAGACCAAGCGCCTTGTCAAAGGAATTAGCATATAATTTAGCATTGAAATGGCCGAGTGATTAGCTTGTGACTGGTCACAGAAATAGCTACGTTAAAGTCAGAGCATACACATCCGCAGAGGCACCTAGTACAAATCAAACAGGAGAATTTAGCATTGAAATAGCTGAGTGATTAGCTTGTGACTGGTCACAGAAATGGCTATGTTAAAGTTAAAGCATACATAGCCATTTCTGTGACCAGTCACAAGCTAATCACTCAGCTATTTCAATGCTAAATTCTATGCTAATTCCTTTGTCGAGGGGTGCCTCTGCGGATGTGTATGCTTTAACTTCGCTATTTCAATGCTAAATTCTATGCTAATTCCTTTGTCGAGGGGTGCCTCTGCGGATGTGTATGCTTTAACTTTAACATAGCCATTTCTGTGACCAGTCACAAGCTAATCACTCAGCTATTTCAATGCTAAATTCTCCTGTTTGATTTGTACTAGGTGCCTCTGCGGATGTGTATGCTTTAACTTTTAACATAGCCATTTCTGTGACCAGTCACAAGCTAATCACTCAGCCATTTCAATGCTAAATTATATACTAATTCCTTTGTCAAGGCGCTTTGTTTCCTCTCACACAGCTTAAAGGCCGTGATCTGAACGTGGCTCTTTCACTCCAGCGCTGTCCTACCAGACAGTCTCGTCCCTTCACCTGATGAAGGCCGCTTGTGTTGTGGCCGAAACGTCGTGAGAATATTATTGTGTTATTTTATCAATTTATTATTTTATTCTCATTCCACGTGACTTTACCGAAAGAACCAAAGAAGATGAATCATTGCAGTCACGAAAGCTTTAAATCGAAAGGACTAGTCCATCTATGTTCTGAAAGCCACCGTAAGCGTGAACACAATCAATTAAGACCCGAAATGGTTTTTATCAAATCCTTCCAATGATTGCTAAGCCCAGAATCCATCTTCTCCGTTGAAATTGTCTCTCTGTGTTTTGTACACGTGGATAGCCTCGTGAACGAATCTCTCGTGGTAGCCAGATGGCTTACAAATAACCCCTGTCTTGGAGAAGTCAATGTCATGTGAGCCTACTGAATTATAACAGTGATCTGCCACGGCCGAGGTGTTGGTCCTAACCGTGTTTTAAGTTCTGCTTTGTGTTCACGGATGCGGTCCGAGACACGGCGTTTGGTTTCTCCAATGTAACTACTACCACAGTACAGAGGCAAACTTAGTTTGCAGACACCAGGGTACTGTGTGTCCGGAATCACGTCTTTTACGGGCGGAACCAGATCACGGATTTTACGTAATGTGTTGAAACGGACCTGTTATAATTCACTAGGCTCACATGACATTGACTTCTCCAAGACGGAGGTTCTTTTGCAAGCCATCCGGCTACCGTGAGAGATTCGTTCATGAGGGGCTATCCACGTGTACAAACACAGAGGGACAATTTCAACGGAGAAGATGGATTCTGGGCTCAGCAATCATTGGAAGGATTTGATAAACCATTTCGGGTCTTGATTGATTGTGTTCACGCTTACGGTGGCTTTCAGACAGCGTGCATTAATTTTTTTCCGTCTCCCCCCCTCCTCTTTTCCGAACATAGATGGACTAGTCCTTCTAAACAAAATGCCAAATCGTTGCGCGTGGCGCTGACGTTTTTTATTATAAATAAATAAATGCACCGTTTAAAAATAAATAACTTTATGCGAACCGACGCACCTGATGACGACCGTTTGTGTTACGGTCGAAACGTCGTGAGAAATTTTTGTTTATTGTTTTTTATATATATATTTTATATATATTTTATTGTTTCCCTTCAACGTGGTGACTTCACCGAAAGAGCTGAGATTATGAATCACTGCAGTCACGAAAGCTTTAAATCAAAACTTAACCACGAGACAATTTTGTTATTTAAAGCTCTCTCGTGACTGCAGTGATTCATCTTCTTGGTTCTTTCGGTAAAGTCACCACCACGTAGAAGGGAAACAATAAAATAAAATGAAAAAAATATATATTAACAAATAAAAATTCTCGAGCCATCCTGGCTACCGTGGAGAGATTCGTTCACGAGGCTATCCACGTGTACAAAACACAGAGAGACTATTTCAACCGAGAAGATGGATTCTGGGCTTAGCAATCATTGGAAGGATTTGATAAAAAAAAACATTTCGGGTCTTAATTGATTGTGTTCACGCTTACGGTGGCTTTCAGACAGCGTGCATTAATTTTTTCCGTCTCCAGCCCCCCCTCCTCTTTTCCAAACGTAGATGGACTCGTCCATCTAAACAAACTGTCAAATCGCTCTCCGTGGCGCTGACGTTTAAAAATAAATAAATATAAAACGCCGTTTTAAAAATAAATAAATACAAACCGCCACTTCTTTCAAATGCTTCTTGCCGTTGGGTTTTCACACCTGATGATGGCTGCTTGTGTTGCAGTCGAAACTTCGTGAGAATTTTATTATTTTTTTCGTCTCCCCCCCTCCCCTCCTCTTTTCCGAACATAGATGGACTCATCCATCTAAACAAACTGTCAAATCGCTCTCCGTGGTGCTAACGTTTAAAAATAAATAAATATAAAACACCGTTTTAAAAATAATTAAATACAAACCGCCACTTCTTTCAAATGCTTCTTGCCGTTGGGTTTTCACACCTGATGATGGCTGCTTGTGTTGCAGTCGAAACGTCGTGAGAATTTTTAATTGTTTTATATATTTTTTATTTATTATTTTATTGTTTCCCTTCTACGTGGTGGTGACTTTACCGAAAGAACCAAGAATAATAATTTTATTGTTTTATATTTTTATTGTTTTGTATATAATTTTTTATTTTTTATTTTATTGTTTCCCTTCTACGTGGTGGTGACTTTACCGAAAGGACCAAGAATATGAACCGTAAGACAATTTTGATTAAAGTTATCAGGCTAACTGTGTACTACAACAAACAAACGTGGCCAAACGCCGAAACGTTTTCGAAATCACCAGAATAAAGCCCTAAAAACAACGCAGCAGTGGTCAGGGTCAGGGATGGAAGCCACACAGACCTCCTGTATACCAGGCGAGGTAGTCAACATCTCATAGCCACTGTGATGATTAGAGAGAGACACAGACCTCCTGTACACCAGGCGAGGTAGTTAACATTTCATAGCCACTGTGATGATGATGATGATGAGAGAGAGACACAGACCTCCTGTATACCAGGTGAGGTAGTCAACATCTCATAGCCACTGTGATGATGATGATGAGAGAGAGACACAGACCTCCTGTAGACCAGGTGAGGTAGTCAACATCTCATAGCCACTGTGATGATGATGATGAGAGAGACACAGACCTCCTGTATACCAGGCGAGGTAGTCAACATCTCATAGCCACCGTGATGATGATGAGAGAGACACAGACCTCCTGTATACCAGGCGAGGTAGTCAACATCTCATAGCCACCGTGATGATGATGATGAGAGAGAGACACAGACCTCCTGTAGACCAGGTGAGGTAGTCAACATCTCATAGCCACTGTGATGATGATGATGAGAGAGAGACAGACCTCCTGTAGACCAGGCGAGGTAGCCAACATCTCATAGCCACCGTGATGATGATGATGAGAGAGACACAGACCTCCTGTATACCAGGCGAGGTAGTCAACATCTCATAGCCACCGTGATGATGATGATGAGAGAGAGACAGACCTCCTGTAGACCAGGTGAGGTAGTCAACATCTCATAGCCACTGTGATGATGATGATGAGAGAGAGACACAGACCTCCTGTAGACCAGGCGAGGTAGTCAACATCTCATAGCCACTGTGATGATGATGAGAGAGACACAGACCTCCTGTAGACCAGGCGAGGTAGTCAACATCTCATAGCCACTGTGATGATGTTGATGATGAGAGAGAGACACAGACCTCCTGTAGACCAGGCGAGGTAGTCAACATCTCATAGCCACTGTGATGATGATGAGAGAGAGAAAGACACACAGACCTCCTGTATACCAGGCGAGGTAGTCAACATCTCTTAGCCACCATGATAAGATGATGATGAGAGAGACACAGACCTCCTGTAGACCAGGCGAGGTAGTCAACATCTCATAGCCACTGTGATGATGATGAGAGAGAGACACAGACCTCCTGTAGACCAGGCGAGGTAGTCAACATCTCATAGCCACTGTGATGATGATGATGATGAGAGGGAGACACAGACCTCCTGTAGACCAGGCGAGGTAGTCAACATCTCATAGCCACCGTGATGATGATGATGAGAGAGAGACACAGTCCTCCTGTAGACCAGGTGAGGTAGTCAACATCTCATAGCCACCGTGATGATGATGATGAGAGAGAAACACAGACCTCCTGTATACCAGGCGAGGTAGTCAACATCTCATAGCCACTGTGATGACGATGATGATGACCCACAATGACCTCCTGTAGATCAGGCGAGGTAGTCAACATCTCCCTAGCGCTTCAGCACAGCGGGTGTGTATGACGTCATCACGCCAAGGTCATCGCAGGGCGTGCCCTGGGCGTGGTGACGTCATCCGTAATGCTCGATGCTCCGTTCTGCGCGCGATTGTCCGTGCCCCAAGGTCGTTGTGACGACGCGTGACGTCACTCCCAGAGGGGGGTGGGGAATGGTGGTGGTGTGACGTCATAGCACCACGGTCGCACACGGCATGTGACGTCACGCCCGGTGGGGGGGTGGGGCGTGGTGGTGGTTGGTGACGTCATGTCGCCACGGTCGCACACGGCATGTGATGTCACGCCCGGTGGGGGGGGTGGGGCCTGGTGGTGGTTGGTGACGTCATGTCGCCACGGTCACACGGCGTGTGACTTCACGCTCGGTGGGGGGGTGGGGCCTGGTGGTGGTTGGTGACGTCATGTCGCTACGGTCGCACCCACGTGACGTCACGGGAGTCACGCTTCGCCCCACCCCCACCGGGCCGGGCGATTGGACGGAACCGGTGGCCCCTGCCGTGACCCCTGGGTCTGGCCCTGGCACCTTGACCCCCCCGTGACCCCGTGACCCTCTGTGACCTCGGCTGTCTCTCTGCGTGTCTCTCTGTCCCCCTGCGTGTCTCTCTGTCCCCCTGTCCCTGCGTGTCTCTCTGTCTCCCTGTCCCTGCGTGTGTCTTTGTCTCCGTGTCTCCCCGTGTCTCTCCGTGTCTCTCCGTGTCCCCCCGTGTCTCTCCGTGTTCCCCCGTGTCTCTCCGTGTCCCCCCGTGTGTCTCCGTGTCTCCCCGTGTGTCTCCGTGTCTCCCCGTGTGTCTCCGTGTGTCTCTGTCTCTCCGTGTCTCTCCGTGTCCCCCCGTGTCTCTCCGTGTCCCCCCGTGTCTCCCCGTTTCCCCCCGTGTCTCTCCGTGTCTCTCCGTGTCCCCCCGTCTCTCCGTGTCTCCCCGTGTCTCTCCGTGTCTCTCCGTGTCCCCCCGTGTCTCTCCGTGTCCCCCCGTGTCTCTCCGTGTCTCCCCGTGTCTCTCTGTGTCCCCCCGTGTCTCCCCGCGTCTCTCCGTGTCTCCCCGTGTCCCCCCGTGTCCCCCCGTGTCTCTCCGTGTCTCTCTGTGTCCCCCCGTGTCTCCCCGCGTCTCTCCGTGTCTCCCCGTGTGTCTCCGTGTCTCTCCGTATCTCCCCGTGTCTCTCCGTGTCCCCCCGTGTCTCCCCGTGTCCCCCCGTGTCTCCCCGCGTCTCTCCGTGTCTCCCCGTGTGTCTCCGTGTCAGGCCGACCGTCTTCACCAGGACCTGCGCAAGCTAAAAGTCTCCTATACAGGTATGCTGCGTGCCATGCTAGGTGCACGCAGAGACACACGCAGAGACCACAGACACACAGAGACATGGGGAGACACAGAGACACACAGAGACACACAGAGACACACGGAGACACAGAGACACACTCAGACACAACAACAACAACAACCGCCGTTCGCCACTACATTGAAGGTCCTTAATGATCGTGAGCAGAGGGTCAGGTATTCCAA
This sequence comes from Petromyzon marinus, assembly GCF_048934315.1. Lineage (NCBI taxonomy): Eukaryota > Metazoa > Chordata > Hyperoartia > Petromyzontiformes > Petromyzontidae > Petromyzon > Petromyzon marinus. Next base: position 43,571 of record NW_027423584.1, read on the forward strand.
AAGCACGAAGAACGACCCAGAGCCCAGGCCTACTGATGGTATCATAGGTCCTTGACCAGGTCAATAAAGCAGAGATGTAGGTCTTGTTGGAATTCTCTACACCTCTGCTGTAGCAAACGGACAGAAAATATGGCATCTGTGCAGGACCGCCCTTTCCTGAAACCGCATTGGGGCTCCGCAAGCCTCTCCTCAGCGTGCCTGGCAAGGCGATGTTGAATAATCCTTGCCAGGACCTTTCCCGGCACACTGAGGAGTGAGATGCCCCTGTAGTTGTTACAGTCTGTGCGGTCCCCCTTCTTAAAGAGGGGGACCACCAGGGCATCCTTCCAATCCTGCGGAACCCATCCAGCGGTCCAGACTGTTGTTATGATGTCATATAGGGCAGTCTGTGCACAAACGCCACCCTCCCTCAGCATTTCGCTTGGGAGATCATCTCTGCCCGCTGCCTTTCCTGGTCTCAGACTCCGGATCGCCTTCAGTACTTCCTCAACAGATGGCACCTCAGCCAGCCACTCACAGGGGGTGACTTCTTCCAATATTTGAGGCACCGCAGCCTCAGCAGAGTCATCCTCACTTCGTGCCACGATGTTTTCCTGGCTGACGGATTTTCCCTCCCCCAGGACCTCACAGAAATGCTCAGCAAATCTGCAAACCTGTTCCTGGGGGTCGGAGATTGGATCACCGTTTTTTCCCCTAATGATGGTAATTGGTGTGGCGCTGCAGGTTACTTTTTTGATGGAGTTAAATAGAGATTTGTGATCGCGGGCCATTGAGGCAGACTCCATCTCCTCAGCAACCCGCGACCACCACCCATCCTTGCAGCGCCTCATGGCTCTCCGAAGCTCTGAGCGAAGGCTGCGGTAAGCCTCCTCATTCTCTGACGTGGGATTCTGTAGCCGATGACAGTGGGCCTATCGCATTTTCTCAACCATCCTGAACACCTTCACTGTCAGCCAGGGTCTCTGGGGAAGTCTGGACCGCGTACCCAAAGCAGCCATTGCAGCTACATGAGTCACAGTCCTAAACCTCGCCCATTTACCCTCGACATCAGGAGGAGTGGGGGACGATGCCAACCCCAGCCGCAAGCGATGATGAAATTCTCGCTTTCAACTTTCATCAGATAACTGAGACCAGGCCACTTTAGGTTGGAATGGGGTCCTGGGTGTACACCCACCACCGGAGTGGAAGAATGGCAGGCGCATTTTACAGATGACTAGTCGATGGTCAGAGGGCAGATCAGTTCCACGGTAGGTCCTGGTGTCAAGGACATGGGCTCGCATCCGCTGGTCCGTCACTATGTAGTCCAGCAGATGTTCTTGCTTGGACCCGGCATGCATCCATGATGTTGTGTGGATGTGCCGATGCCGGAACAGCATGTTGGTAATTACAAGCCCATGGGCTGCACAAACATCTAGCAGCCTCCTACCGTTGTTATTGAGCTGATCTGGCCCATGCCCTCCAATCACTCCAGACCAGGTGCCAGTATCATGACCAACTCGGGCATTGAAGCCACCCAACAAGATGACTCTATCCCGAGGGGCCACTTTAGCCAGCACCTGTGACAGGAGGTCATAGAAGGCATCTGACTCATCGGCTTTGCCTGCATCCCTCCACGGATGTTCGTCTTCAGTTGGGGCATAAGTAACCACGACCACCATTCCTCGCCTCCGGTTGATGGGAAGGTGAGCCCAAAGTAGCCTGGGGCTTACAGCTTCCCACACCTCACCGCCACGCTCCCATGCCCCCTTCATTCTTTTGTTCAGAAGAAGATCCGCTCCCTGTTGTTTGGCAGTCTGCTGCCCCGAGTAGAGGACTGTCCACCCCTCATGGTAGCATGAGCCAGAACCGGTCCACCGGACCTCCTGAATGGCACAGAGATCCAGGCGGTACCGGTCCAGCTCCCGACAGAGGAGTGGCAGCCTCTCCTCCGCAGTGAGCGTTCGAACATTCCACGTGGGCACACGAAGTGGTTTTTCGTTGTTTCTGGAGGAGCCCCGAGGGTAGAGATTCAATCTGCTGGCTCCGCCAATTGGGGTTTGGCCAGGAGACGTCAAAGACGCCTGGCCCCCCGGGGCCTCCGGCACAAGCTTATTAGTTACATATTTCAGTCGTGGTTTAGTGGTAATTAATTGAAGGTGGAGGGGTTACCAGCCCCTCGCACCCATCCAGAGCCCCCGTTTAGCCCCTGTGGTGGACACAGACGCCATGAGGGGAGGAGCCAATCGGAATTTGCCCTCCCCCACAGCACTGTCCACGACAGAGTTGCCCGTCCGGCACCGCGAGGAGGTAGGGGGTTGTTTTGCCGGACACAGACACACAGTGACACACGCAGACACACGCAGAGACACAGGCACACAGAGACATAGGGAGACAGAGACACACGGAGACACAGAGACACACGCAGGCACACGTGGAGACACAGAGACACACACAGACACACAGAGACACACGCAGACACAGAGACACACAGAGACACACGCAGACACAGGGAGACACAGAGACACACGCAGACACAGGGAGACACAGAGACACAGAGACACACGGAGATACACGCAGACACACGGGGAGACACATGGAGACACACAGACACCCAGACACACGCGGAGACACACGGAGACACAGACACAAGGAGACACACACGGAGACACACGGAGACACACGGGGAGACACAGACACCCAGACACAAGCGGAGACACAAGCGGAGACACACGCAGAGACACACGCGGAGACACACGGAGACACACAGACACCCAGACACACGCGGACACACATGGAGACACGGAGACACACGGAGGCACACAGACACACGCGGAGACACATGGAGACATGGAGACACACGGAGATACACAGACACACAGACACACGCGGAGACACACGGAGACACACGGGGAGACACAGACACCCAGACACACGCGGAGACACGAGGAGACACGGAGACACACAGACACACGCGGAGACACGAGGAGACACGGAGACACACGGGGACACACAGACACACGGGGAGACACGAGGAGACACGGAGACACACAGACACCCAGACACACGCGGAGACACATGGAGACACGGAGACACACGGAGACACACAGACACACGCGGAGACACGAGGAGACACGGAGACACACAGACACACGCGGAGACACGAAGAGACACGGAGACACACAGACACACGCGGAGACACGAGGAGACACGGAGACACACAGACACACGTGGAGACACACGGAGACACGGAGACACACGGAGACACACAGACACACAGACACAGAGAGACACACGGAGACACGGAGACACACAGACACACGTGGAGACACACGGAGACACGGAGACACACGGAGACACACAGACACACAGAGACACGAGGAGACACGGAGACACACGGGGACACACAGACACACGGGGAGACACGGAGACACACGGAGACACACAGACACACACGGAGACACACGGAGACACGGAGACACACAGACACCCAGACACACGCGGAGACACGAGGAGACACGGAGACACACAGACACCCAGACACACGCGGAGACACATGGAGACACGGAGACACACGGAGACACACAGACACACGCGGAGACACGAGGAGACACGGAGACACACGTAGACACACAGACACACGCGGAGACACGGAGACACACGGAGACACACAGACACACGTGGAGACACATGGAGACACATGGAGACACGGAGACACACGGAGACACACAGACACACACGGAGAGACACGGAGACACACAGACACACGCGGAGACACACGGAGACACGGAGACACACAGACACACGTGGAGACACATGGAGACACGGAGACACACGGAGACACACAGACACACAGACACACACGGAGACACACGGAGACACGGAGACACACAGACACACGTGGAGACACGGAGACACGGAGACACACAGACACCCAGACACACGTGGAGACACGAGGAGACACACAGAGACACACAGACACACGCGGAGACACGAGGAGACACGGAGACACATGGAGACACACAGAGACACCCAGACACACGCGGAGACACGGAGACACACAGAGACACACAGACACACGCGGAGACACGAGGAGACACGGAGACACACAGACACCCAGACACACGCGGAGACACATGGAGACACGGAGACACACGCAGAGACACGAGGAGACACGGAGACACACAGAGACACACAGACACACGCGGAGACACGAGGAGACACGGAGACACACGGACACACGCGGAGACACGAGGAGACACACAGACACACAGAGACACAGACACACAGAGACACACGCAGACACATGGAGACACACAGACACACAGACACACGGAGACACGGAGACACACAGACATACGCGGAGACACACGGAGACACGGAGACACACGGATGTTGAGGTGTCGTGAAGTTTTGGTTGCTGAGTGGTGTGGTGTGGTGGTTGTGTTGAGTGGTGGTGGTGGTGGTTGTTGTTGAGTGGTGGTGGTTGTTGAGTGGTGGTGGTGGTGGGGTTG